>NC_056739.1:1717439658-1717507574 GCF_019279795.1 Protopterus annectens | reverse complement strand
AAACACATATATATATATATATATATATATATGCACACACACATACATATATATATATATATATATATATATATATAGTTATATATATATATATATATATATATAGTTATATGCATCTATACATGTGTGCATATATATGTATGTATATCAATAGAAGGCGAGACTTCTTCTGGAGCTCAGCACAGAGAAATGACAATTTAGGTCTATATGCTCCTTCAGGAGTACCTAGGTCAGGGGATGGAGGGCGGGATGTTTAAGGAAGAATGGAATTGGACAACACAGATAGAACGTTATACTGAGTACATAATTTTTTTATCTGATGATGTCAATTTTCATTCTATCCTCAAACCTGTGGGACAGAGTCCCCAGCTACCCTATAGATTGGGTGGACTCAGGGAAGGACGTTCCTCAGCACCAATGAGCCAAATGAAGCTCTTTCACTAGACACCACATCCAATTTGTAATGAGTAACAAAGGTATGGAGTGTAGCCCAATTTGCGGCTTCACATATATTATCCATGGATGCTCTAAATTGGAATACTGATGAAGATGCCATGGCTCTGGTGGAATGGGCTCGCTAAGCTTTAGATAATTCAGGACCCCGTTTCTTTAAATGTAAGAAATACAATCTGCGATCCATCTAACCAATGTACTTTGGACACTGGAATTCCTAGTCTTACATCTAAAAAGGAAACAAAGGGTCACATTTCCTGATATTTTTTGTTCTGTTAAGGTAAAAACTTAATTGCATGTGAACATTTATTTAGTGTAAGAGGTGTTCACCTTTACTTGAAATTTTTGGAAAGAACACTGGTAAATTAATGTCTTGATTGATATTAATTTCTGACACCATTTTAGGTAGAAAGAATGGGTTAATATGTAATGAAATCCTGGTCTTTATGAAACATTAAATATGGCGATTGAGATAAGGTTTGACTCAATGAAATTCTTCTTGCAGATGTTATGGCTACTAAACATAAAGTTTTCCAAGAAAGGAACTTGAGATCACATGTAGATGCTGGTTCAAAGGGGGACTGTACAATTTCTTGCAGCACCAAATTCAGGTCCCAAGCAGGAGAAGGATTTTTATAAGGGGATTTAAGTAAGAGTTCCCTTTAGAAAAGGTTTACAGAGTTTGTGTGAAGCAACTGAAGACCTTACTATCCAATATGAAAATTGGAAATTGCAGCTGTTTGCATCTTTACTGCTGAAGAAGCTGCTCCCTCATTAAACAGATGGGCTAAGAACTCAAGGATCCTACGAACTGGAGCTGAGAATGGATCCAAGTCATTCTGCTGTGCCCACTAAACAAACATCATCCACTTACTGGAATAAAGTTTACGTGTAGATGGCTTATGAGAAGACAAGACTGTGATGGACTGGAGAAGACAGCATAGATTGTCTGGCTATTAATGGAATTGGACAAGCCAAGCAGTTAGCTTAATGATTGGAATGTCTGGGTGAGCCATGTCTGACAAATGAGGAGTTGGATCCAGAATCCATGGTTGTGTCAGTAAATGAGGCCAAAGGAAGGGAAACGAAATCTGTAGAGGCCAGTATGGCCCAATGAGGATTACCTTGCTCTTCAACCTGCTCGCTTTCTGTAGAAATTTGGGGATTAACGGGGTCAGAGGAAAGGCATAAAGGAGACTGGGGGGGGAGGCAATTGTTAAGAAAAGCATACCTAGGGGATTCTTCTCATGGGGGGGGGGGTTAGGGAAAAAAGCTGCGGCACTGGTTGTTTAGGTAAGAGGCAAACAGATCAAAGCAAAGTTGATCCCATTTGCGGAATATCCTTTCCACCACTACCTGACTGAGGGATCACTCATGAAGCATAAGGATGCACCTGCTCAATTTGTCTATCACATTGGACTTCACCAGAAAGAGCATTACAATGAGAAAATGGTTGGATGAGCTCACCCACTACCACACTCTGAGCTCTTCTCAACACAAGGGGTAAGATTTGGTTCCACCTTATTTGCTGACGTACCAGAATACAAACATGTCTGTTTGAACTGCAAATGATCCTAAGGGGAAAGCATCCTGGAAGGCCTGCAATGCTAGTAGCACTGCTCAAATCTCTAGGACACTGATATACAAAGTTGTTCTCTTCAGGGGACCAGCACCTTGGACTGTATTCTCCAGAAAATGCCCCCCCCAGCTGGGAAGCATCCATGGTCACTGCGGCCATTGGCTGTAGGGGAATAAATGGATGACCTTGTTGAATCTGATTGGACTGAATCCAGTATGATAAATCTCTCCTGCAAATGTCGTTGATTTTTGTCTGGGCCAGCACTGGTTGGTGGAGAACAGACCACTGTGCTGCAAGAAGTCACTGCAAAATTCTCATGTGAAATCTCGCCAGCAGAATAAGTGTTATCATCATCGCCACAGACCTTAGAGCCTGAAGAAATTATTGTTGTGTAAGAACTTACCATAACCTTAGATGTCCTTCTCTTCTATATGCTGCTGTATTTTTAACATCAGGGAGTTTGCTCCTGCAAACTGTCGAACGTCCTGCCATTATACAAAAGTTAAATGCTACTGCTAGGGTGCGTGGGACATCCTGCGCCTCTTCTCTGACGTCGGTTGTAAATGGACATCGGGTATAAAGTGGACATCAGCACGCAGACACCTCAGAATTGAATGCCACCAGAGTCGGCGACTCATGAGTGGGTACTCCAGGAGTCAGGCAAGTGTAGGGGGGAAAGCTGGGTTGGAAACTATACAGCACTGCAGCAGCAGCAGCATACAGAAGAGAAGGACATCTAAGGTTATGGTAAGTTCTTACACAACAATACTATGTCCTTCTATCCATATGCTGCTATATTCATGACATCACGGTGAGTGCAAAAGCTCCTGTCCTACGAAGGGGAGACGGACCAGAAGCACTTTCCACAAACCCATGGAAGATGGCTTTGGCAAATCCTGCCCTGGCTCTAGAAACCAAGTCCATCTTGTAGTACCTAGTGAAAGTATGAACAGAGGACCATGTAGCTGCTTTGAGGATAGCAGCAGTGTCTAATCCTTTAAGGAATGCCCCAGAGGAGAATACCCTGGTAGAGTGAGCCCTAAATGGGGCTGGGACAGACCTGCTGTGAGTACTGTAACAGCATAAAATAGTTTTAGATATCCAAGAGAATATGGTTTGCTTGAAAACAGGTTGACTCAGGGCTCTTGGGTGTTATGAGACAAAGAGCCTGTCTGATTTGCGTACGGATTTGGTTTTGGCCAAGTAACACCTGAGCTCTCTGTGAATGTCTAAGTAATGAAGTATCCTCTCTCTGCTGGGTTCTGTGGACAGGGGAAAAAGGTTGGCAGATTTATAGTCAGATTTAAAGACAGCTCATTGACCACTTTGGGCATGAAACAGGGGTTAGTGCGCAAGCATACCCTGCCCTTGTGGAAGGTAGTGAAGGGGGGGGGGGGTTCTGCCATAAGAATCTGGAGTTCTGAGACTCTTCTGGCTGATGTGATGGCCACCAGGAGGATAGGCTTCCAGGTGAAGTGTTGGAGGGAGCAGTCTTTGGCTGGTTCAAAAGGTGGGAGCATCAACTTCTCCAGGACAAAGTTAAGATCCCAAGGTGGGGGAACGGGTTTCCTTGGGGGGTCTGAGATGAAGTGCTCCTCTCAGAAAGAGTGACTTCTAACCTGGAAGCTAGTGCAGGTACTAAAGGCAGACATGCAGAGATGGCAGACACATGTATTTTAATGGAGGAAAAGGATGATCCAGACTTCATAAGGTCACAGAGTTAAGACAAGACCACTGGAGCCTCTACTTTCTGTGGTTGCAGGTTATCTTTTAGACACCACAATGAAAATCTGTCATTCTGACGGGTAAGATTTTCTAGTATTCGGTTTTCTAGCCTCCTGCAGAACCTGGATCATGCCTCTGAGTATAGGTGTCTGAAGGGAATCAGCGCGCTATCACCGACAGTGTGAGGTTCAGAGTGGACAGACGGGGGTGTAGGAGTGTTCCTTTGTCCACGGGGTAACTTGAGGTGACTGCCCTTGGTTAGGTGAAACAGAAGAGGGAACCAGTGTTGCCTTGGCCAATAGGGAGTCACCAGTAAGACTTGAGGCTGTTCCTTCTGAATTTTCAGCAGGACTCTCTGTATGAGGGGGAATGCATAGGAGTACATCCCCTTCCAGGAAATCGAGAGATCATTCACCTTCCGTGGGTGAGGTACCCTGGAACAGAAGATCGGGAGCTGTCTGTTCATGGGGGAGGCAAAGAGATCCACATCTGGGATATCCTATTGTTGGACCTGGTCCAGAAACACGTCCCTGTTCAACATCCACTCGTGAGACAGGTTCATGGTCCTGCTCAATCAATCTGCCATCACATTTTCTGCACAAGGATCTGTTTCCCCAGTGCGATTTCCCAAGCCTGCAGTGCTAATCTGCACAGGAGGTAGGACTTTTGCCCACCCGCCTGCTGATGTACCACAGCACAGTGGTATTGTCTGTGTACAACCTCAGAGTGCCTGGTAGAAAGTGATCCTGGAAAGTTCTATGGCCGGTATCATTTCCTTGATATTCATGTGCTCCTTCTATTGGGTGTGGGTCCATGAGTTCCTCACCCTCAGGTTTCCTAGGGTTGCACCCCAGCCTGTGTCTGAGGCATCCATGAAGAGATACTGATTGGGCAGTATTGGCTGTAGGGGCAGGCCAGGATTCTTCTGAATCTGGGAGCTCCACCATTTGAGTTCCCTGGTCAGGCACGGCAGCATGGAAATCATGAATTCCAGTGGGTGCTAGTGTTGTTTCCAGATATAACTTAGATACCACTGAAACTTTCATGTGGAGCCTTACCAGGTGGGCCATGGGGATAGATGAGGTCATGAACCCTAAGATTCTGAGGAATTTCCTGGTTGAGATGGCTTTTAGGGAAAGAAATTCCACAAAATAAGATGTGAGCATCACAATCTTGTCTGAAGGTAGGCAAGCCATCATTTCCCTTGTCAGAATCAGACATCCTAGAAACACCTGTTCTTAGGAGGGTATCAGGGAGGATTTTTTGAGGTTTATGGCAAATCCTAAACCCGATAACAGGAAGATGGTGAAGCCTAGGTGTTGTAGGGATGTGTAACTTCAGGGAGCCTGGATCAGGTTGTCATCTAAGTACGGGAAAAGCTGTATTTCTTTTGTTCTGGCGAATACCACGACTGGGGCCAAACATTTTGTAAATATCCTTGGTGCTGTAGAAAGACCAAAGGTTAAAGCACAGAACTGAAAGTGCGTAGAGTCCACTGAGAGACAGAGGTACCGCCTGAAAAGTGGGTGAATGGGGATATGTAGGTAAGCGTCTTATGTCCAAGGACACTAGGAAAGCCTGAGGAAGGATCAGGGGTAGGAGAGTAGGGAGAGAGAGCATCCTCAAGGAGGGGACTCTGAAGAAGGTGTTGAGGTGGGATAGGTTCAGGAAAGGACTCTAGGGGCCTTCCTTTCTAGGGACCAAAATAGTCTTGAATAAAATCCTCTTCCTCTTGTCGAGATGGGTACCTCCTGAATAGTTCCTTAAGCACAGAGTTCTTGCAGGATTGGTGGGAAGAGAGGTATTTGGTCTCAGGGTGGGTGAGGGATGCCTTTTGGGGTGGGTCTGGCCTCCCAGGACATGAAGTATCCCTGTTGTATGATTGAGAGGACCCAGTAGTCCTAGGTAACCTGCTTTTAAATGGGAAGGGAGAGGGAGAGGCATATGAATAGAGGGGTGTCTAAAGGAGGAGCCTGGTAGTCACAGACTACCAGATTTTGGCTGAAAGGGCTGTTTAGAGGGAGGAGTGATGGAGGCAGGCCTGAGTGGGGCCCGTTTCCTGTGTTCCTTTCTGGGTTTAGTCTGAGGTTTCTTGCCAGACATTCTCACAAATGAAGTTTTTGTTGGGTAATTCCTCTGAAAATGAGGTACTGGAGGGACAAAGATGCGTCTCAGTTCCTTCCCTTTGGTTTGGTGGCTTTGAAGGGATTAGCAGCTGCTGCATCAAACAAGTGACTGCTGTCCAGAGGTGCATCCAGGAGTTTTGATTTGATGTCATCAGGGAGAGGTTGCAGTCAAAGCCATGAGTTCCTCCTGATGACAGAGCCTGAAGCAGCGGCTCTAGCAGAGGCTTCAACACCATTGTAGCTGCACGTGATAGAATTTTTTGTGACCTGGGAGTAAGAGCTCAGGAGGGAAGAGATCTTTGCCTTAGCAGGAGAATCTGGTAGTTCTTCCAACTGTTTTGTTATATCCGCCATGACAGCCAGGGCACATTTAGCCATATGTGTCTGATAGTTGATGGATCTTACAGCCAGGGTAGCAGAAGTGTAAACCTTCTTTCCCAGGCATTCCATCATCCTGCTCTCTTTATCAGAGGGCAGAAGAGAAGTGTAGGGGAGCAATTTGGAAGTTTTCTCCATGGTCAAAGAAATGACTGCCAGATCTGCAGCAGGAGCCTTGTAGAGAAAGGCTGCTGCCTCAGGCACCTTGCAGAATCTGTCTGGACGTTTGGGGGCTGGGGGTTGTGAATCAGGCTTTTTAGAAGCACCCATGAATGCATCCAGAAAAGCAGGGTGCACAGGGGGCACAGCAGAATGACTAGGAGACTCCAAATGGAGTAATTCATATATTTTTTTTGTGTCTCAGTGACATGGCTGCTACCCCATTTCCAAGGGTACCTACGTTGGAACAATACATGTGGTTAGACATTTAAGCCTTTAGTTCTCAAGGTACAAATTCAAAGCTGCTAGATGGCTTAAGGGTTTTGGGGACAAAGGCCTGACAGATACACGTGGTATGGTTGTGTTCTCAGCCTAGACAGAATAAGCAGAGCTCATGCATGTCCTTATGTGAAATTTGCCTTCCACACCTACACTTGCCCTTCCTACATAACATGAAACCCAAAGCAGTATTCAAGAAAAGATTATAAAACCCCTATGGGGTAGTTATCTGTAGTCAGATGTAGAAAAACGCTTCTTCCAATAAGTGACGACTGGAGCTGGTAGTCACACAGATGGCAGAAAAGTTCTGAGGTGGATGCGTGCCAACGTCCGCTTTATACCGGAAGTCCATTTACAACCGTCAGAGAACAGGCATAGGACGCAGCCAACACCCTAGTGGCAGCATTTAACTTTTGTGTAATGGCTGGACGTTCGACAGATAGCAGGAGCAAACTCCCTGATGTCATGAATACAGCAGCATATGAATAGAAGGACATCCAGATGTGCAGAGGCCTTTGTACTTGTGATCTGATAGTTTCTAATCTTGGAGGTGGAAGGGAAGCTATTATTTCACTTGTGTTGAGACTTGCTCATATGAATTCTAAACACTGAGACGGCACTAGAAACGATTTCTCGTAATTCATAGTTATTTGCAGATTTGAACACGTTTGGATAACATTGTCTCTTGCTCGCAGCAGTTGATACTTGTTGGGGGCAGATAAAAGCCAGTCATCCATATATGTTAACACCTGTAATCCTTGCAGTCTGAGGTGAGCTGCTACCACTGCCATGCATTTGAGGAACACTCAGGGGGCTGTGGTGAGACCAAAGGGCAGTGC
Organism: Protopterus annectens; assembly: GCF_019279795.1. Lineage (NCBI taxonomy): Eukaryota > Metazoa > Chordata > Ceratodontiformes > Protopteridae > Protopterus > Protopterus annectens. The sequence continues at coordinate 1,717,500,036 of NC_056739.1, read as the reverse complement.
TCTGAACTGATAATGACTGGCTCCCAGCCAAAGTGTAGGTGCCTTCTGGATCATCTGTCCATCTTTATGTGGTAGTACACATCCTGAAGGTCTACAGAGCACATCCAGACATCCTTTTCCAAGGAAGGAAGAATGGACTGAACAGTGACCATGTGGAACTTGCTGCGTCAAACTTGATTTCTTTAATTTGCTGAGATCCAAAATCGGTCTCTAGTCCCATGTCTTTTTTGGTATTAAAAAGAACTCTGAGTAAGTTCCAGATTCTCTCTGGTCTGGGAGGACTTCTTGGATGATTTTTTTTTTCTAGCAGCCTTTGAACTTGAATGGCTGCCTGATCCCTCTGAGTGGAACATGGGATTGTTTTTTTGTTTTGGGAAGGAGGAAGGGAAAAGGGTATAACATAACCTCTGGAATTGATTCTCTGCGCACATGTATCGGATGCTATTTCTAGCCAGGCTCTCTGATGCAGGGACAATTGACCCCTGACTGCCACCAGAGTAGGGCAATCAGGGCTCCTTTTAGGAGCACCGGAAGGGCCTAAAAAATAATTCATCTCTAGACCCTTGATTGTGTGGGCCTCCTCTTCCACAAGAGCAGAGTCTACCATTAGAGTTCCCCCCCTCTGCCTCCAGGGGAACTATCTCCACGTGTGTTCTGAAAAAGCCCTTGTGATTTCTTGAACCAAATCTTTCCACTACTTCTCGGATTCCTGGAGTAAGGTCTCTCAGGAGTGGAAAAATGTATGCCCATGGCAGACAGGGTCGTTCTGTCTTTCTCACAGCTGGACAAGGTATCTTACTTTAGAGCCGAACAAAAGTACCGTCAAAGGAAGCATCGCTGAATGAGGACTTGAAAGGTTCTGCAAAGTCACAAATGCATCCAGGCATGTCTCCTTATGGATATGCCTGAACCTGCTGCTCTACTTATTCCTTCGGCTAAATGTGAAATGAGCCTCATGGAAGAGTTAGATATGGATTGTAGGGTGGACAGTTGAAAAGCAACTGAGACTTGTACTTCTTCAGACACTGCTCCTGCAAGGGTACTTGATGGCTCATTTATCAAATCCCTTTGCAATCTTGTAAAATGTGTAAGACAATTTAGGGACCTTAGAGCAAAAATCTCTGAAGCATAAGCACACTTCTCAAATCTATCCACCATTCTGGACTCCTTGTTAAGGAGGATGGACAGAAGAACTTTCTTCAGTCAGTTCTTTCTTGGCAGCTGCCGCCAAGACCATGGCATCTACTGGTACACCTTTAGTCCAGAATTGTTTGTCCTCTGGGGTCATAATTTTATCTGGTCTCCAGGGGATAGGTTTGATGGTGTTTGGGGCATTTCATGCCTACCGAGAGATCACCTCAATGAGCTCATCTGCATGCAGGGTCACCCAGGAGGTAGGTGGATGGGCACCAAATGCTGCCAGATACACAGACTCCTCAGATGAAGGATTGCTGGACTTCCAGTTACTTCTCTCTTTTATGATTTCTAAGACATCCCTCAAAGGAGACATCATCAGGAGGTGACCCTGGGGATCCTTTGCCCTTCAAGTCAGTGTCTTCCGTGATGGATTCCTCGCTGAAGTCCTCTTTTAATTGACCTTTTCCGTGGGATGTTCCAGTGAGATATCAGAAGCGGTGGGGGAACCCTGTTGGGGAAGTCTGGGGTTTTAGTGCCTGCTGTCCCTATGGAAGATCCAACTGAGAAACCGAGTGCAGGTTTGTCAAAGGTGAGGGTTGTGGATCTGAGGGGGTAGGCAGTGTCTGAGCTGCAGAGGCAGACATGGGTCTCTCCAGAACCTCAAGGGTCGACTGTCCCCAGGAAGGAAAAGACCCCAGATATGAGAGGGCATGCCTCTCAGTCGTATTCCCTTCCCGCTTGGAAGACGATCTTCCTGAGGTCAATGCTGGAGCCAAGCTGGTCTGAGCTAAGGCTCAAAGACATAGAGACGGCTACAAAAACCTCGGGGCTGAATCCATCACCTCACAGCCAACAAGGTCACTATGGCTCCAAGAGGTCTCTGGCTTCAACTGGGCCAAAGAACTCAGAGCAAACATCGGATATGGGGAAAAGAATATTCTCGGATCAGATACAGACGTCAAGCAGTTCTGATCTGATGGCTCTGATACTTCGAAAGACGTCAGAGGAGGAAGACGTGGAGGTGTAGCTGATGCAAGGAACTCCAGACCCGAAAGGGTAGGAGCCAAAGGAGCCCCTAACATACCCTGTGCCCGGAGATCTTCTTCACTAGTCTCCATGTTTTCTTCAGTGAGACTCCTGGAAGAGCAAGTTGACATGACTGATGGAGAGTTAGGTCACTCCAGGAAGGAAGAAGGGACCCTGGAAGGGATTGGGTCAAGAGAGGGTGAATACTAAAGCCTAGGAAGGTACGTATATCTGACCTGAAGAATCCTCCTTACTGGGGCTGGGATGAAGGTTTGAACTTTTTTGATTTTGGATCCAATGCACTTGTTGGATCAGATTTATTTTTAAAAGTCAGATTTGATGGAGAAGTTAGGACTGAAACCGATCTTTTTCTTCCTTTGTCACAGACTCTAGAGGACGAGGAAGAAGCACGGCTTTATTGTTTAGACTTTTCTTTCAGTGTAGCTCCAGAAACTGCATCAACATAGGAGGAAGGTAAAAGAGCTTTTAAAATAAGCTTATTTTTGCATTCAATCAATGATCAGTAGTTGAGCACATGACACGTAGCAGTCCTCCTGCAGGTGAAGGGGTCCGAAGCAATACACACACAAGGAATGTGAGTCACTAAAAGGGATCTTGTGACAGCATTTTTCACATTTTTTGAAGCCATCCAGCTTATCTCTACCAGCCATTACAATGGGAAAATATATCACAAAAAAAGAGAAAATAATTCTGTTTTTTTTTTTTAATTTACGAAAGAAAGCCGTAACCAGAGAAGAATACCAATGGTAAAAAGAACTGCACTGAAAAGTGTAGAAAGAAGCCAACAATAATATTTTAAGGTACTTTTGTATGAAAATGAAAGAAGGAAGAAAATGTAGTTAAAACTATTAATAAAAAGTAGTCGCTGAGGGAATGGATAGAGAGACAGAGTTAAAAGAAACTATTTGAAGGAAGTTAAGAGAAAACAATAATATTGAAAATTCACTTAGCTGCCCAAGAGCTATTGGAGAGCCATGTCTTCACAAAGTGGCAAATGAGATCTGAGGTAACTTGGAAGGGTACATTAGGGGTAAGAGAAGAGCTCAAGAGCTTTTTACTTGACATGAGCTATTGCACCAGCCGGGTCAGATCAGAGGATCCGACTGCACAGGTTTGAGGACAGAATGAAAATTGACATCAGATCAGCAGTTAAGAACAATGTAAAGCAAAATGGAAGTACCAGATGTCAACACATGGAAATTTTGTGGCTGGCAGTGTGGACACACATTCAGAAGGGTAAACTTGGAGAACAGAACACTAACATATTAATACAATATTATTAAATTATTTACAATGATGAGACCATTGAAGACCAAGATTCCCTATACAGCTTTCTCAGAACAGCAGTCAAAGAGAGATGTGGCTAGGGCATGGTCTAGAAAGGCAAAGGAACTGAGATTATAGAAAGTTAAGAGATGGGGAGAGAATTACCAGGGAGGTAACAGGAGAAGAGCTTGGTTTACAGGAGGGTGACTTCGCCCAGTTTTAGGGGTTACTAAGTAAGCCGAAAGTAATAGAAAGGAAGAAAGGGGTAGATCTAGCAAAGCCAGAGCTACTCATATCAAGTCCAACACACTTGAGGCACTATAAAAGATTGTTAAAAGGGTTTTATAATGTGCTCCTTGATATCTAACAGAATCAAAGAGAAAACTAAAGGCAGATTAGGAGACAATGCTAAGCAGAGGATATTCAAGTGAGCAATGGCAATATATGCCAGGCCTCCAAATACGATTTAGGAACTTTGCATGGAAGGTTTTACATTTCTACACCCAGGAAAGAATAAATAAAATGTTCTCACAGGCTGAAAACAAATGATGGACATGTAGGATACAGATGGTGAGTTACTGGAAACATGCTTGTTGGTGTTGTCCAAAGTTAATATACTTCAAAGCAAAACTTCAAAAGTACATGCAGAAAGTTATTTATTTAATGCTTTTATCTTGACAAAAGAGATTTTTTTGTTAGGATGTGAGCAGACCCTGAACAGACTAAGCAGTACAAGGACCAACTTTGATCAATAATGTTGGTGGCTAAAAAAGCAACATGAAAACATTAATAAGAAAGCCTTCCTAAACCAGAAAGGATATATAAAATTATGAAAAAAAATGAAAGGTATGGAATTCAACCCACTAACATGTAAGAATTTTTTTTTTTTATTGACAAAATGGTTAATTTGGAAGGAGAAGAGCAGAGTATGTTTAGTACATTAAACAAACAAACAGCTCAATTAAGAAATTACAGTCTCAATGCAAAGTCCAGAGGTAAAATATTGATCTGAATATTAGTTGGTTATAATTGGACAGCCACTTGAAAACAACAGATAACTGCACAGTGCACAAGGCTTCCAGAGTCTGGAATTTTTGTTTAGAACTGCTAATGAGAGGGTGAACCTCTAAAAATCTAAATTATCAGTAACTAGATGGGAAAAAAAACACCCTACAAGACAAACAAGAGAAAGTCCTAGGGGTAGACTTATTACAGCTCTGGAGGTCAACTGGCTGCAATTTAAGGAAAAACTTCTGGTAACTCAATACAGCAAAAATAAAACTGAAGATGCAGGGCATATCTTCCCTTCATAACTTCCATCCTGCTGGCATATGTGGCATGGGGTGGACAGAGCTGTGTGTGTGTGGGGAGGAGGAGCATTCAGAAGCAGGTATCCACATGAATTATGTTATCTTACTACAATTGTGATCCTTTTGATTAAAGTACTACTGTGTTTAGAAAGTACAGCCATGTTAGGTACTTACCATATATGTAGACGTTTGAGCAGCTTCACTGTTGCAGTAATGCCTCCCTGGACTTCCTACCTTGAAGATGCCAGAGGCCAGGCTGAACACAGAAAGGAAGGGTACCCAATCCTAAATGCAAAGCAGGAGTAGGTAGGCATGAGAGAATTAGTACTGCAACACTGAAGCTACTCTAACATCCACATTTAGGATAAGTACCCAACACAACTACATTAAGGTTCTTTGTAGTTCACTGTTGGGAGTAATGAAACGTGGACAGCTTCCCAGAGCTAGAGAGAGCTGGGAGGTTAGCCAGAAGCTGGATTAGATGAAATAAGCAATCCTTGCTCTGGCAGTGAACACAGCCCTAGACTGCAGTGCAAGGAAAAAAATGTTGACAGTTTCAATATGCTGCTTGTAATTCAGAGATATGTCTGGCAGAAGTTAGTGCTACTGCACAAGAGTGGTCTTCCAGGTAAAAATCTTATTGTTAGCTGATCTAACAGGCTCAAAGGAGGAGTATAAGCTTTTTCAACACAAAAGTGAGATCCAAATGTGGGGGGAAGAGTAGTCTTTTCTGGGTGGTTTCAAGTGTAGAACTTCTTTTAGGAATAGTTTTATGGCTGGCTGAGAGTAAACAAAAGGGGCACACAGGTAGATAAACATAGATGACTCAAGTATATATTTTAATGGATGCACAAGACAATTTTGTTTCTGCAGATTTCAGACATGCAAGTTAGGACCAGGGGCAGCTTGGTTCAAAGTGGCTCTTGCCCTTTGCTATGGTACTAGTGAGAAAACCATATCAGTTTAAAAGAGTAGGATTTTACAGTGCTAGGTCTTATGGCATCTTTGACAATAAGCAAGATGCACTCTGAAAAGAGACACCTGGAGGGAATATGTAGTAAATCAACATCCTGCCAGCTTCAGTGTGTTCAGGTTGGGGTGTACAGTAGACTTCTTGATTCTGGATGAGAAGGTCAACCTGTTGGGTCATAACCCATGTTCCTCTTTGGCCATGCTTGGGAGTAGCCTCTGACATGAACAGGTCATGCTGGAAAGACAGATACATCTCCCAGAGTGCGCTTTTGTGGAACAAGCTTCCGATTCATGTGAAACAACAGCCCCTCCCCTGACCCTCTTCAAACGTAACCTAGATCAATGGATGGGTGACCGCAAATTCACTCTTAGGGTGGTGCTTCTGTGCAACAGACCCTCACCCTCAGCAAACTTCACTCACCTAACCACCAACAATTGGGGCAACTCAGGATAACTATGGCTAGACTTGTAAGGGCTCTAAGGTTGTTACCTAGTAACATCCCTCCAAAAGGATGCCACTAAAATTACCCTTGGTCCATCCTCCATGAACTTTTGAAGCACCCTTCAGATGAAGTGTATGGAAGGGAAGGAAGACAAAGAAATTCACCTGCCCATGGGAAGAAAAAGGCATCTGTCCTCCTTGCCCACTTCAGCAAACGCCTTGTACAGTACAATACAATACAGTACTGACAGAGTTCCTTATTTTGGAATTAAACTGAAAGGTCCATTTCTGGTACAGCTCACTTGAGTGCATCTCTTCTACCACCACCAGTGTTAACATCCACTCACTTGGAATTAACACACATTCTGCTTAGTGTATCTACAATGTTGTTTTCCTCTCCAGGGAGGTACTTGGATAGAACAACAAGACTAGCCTATTGTGCCAGTCCCCATACATGTATGGCTAGCCAGCACATGAGGTGTCAGTGTGTTCCTCCTTTCTTGTTTATGTACCACACCACTATGGTGTTGTCTGACCTTATTAGTAGGAGACCTGGGCTCCAGTAGATTCTGTATGTTGAGATTGCTCTAGATACAGACATCATTTATTTGACACTGATGCATTTCTGTACTAGTCTGGTTCTCTGGACCTTTTTCTTCCCTGAGTGGACCTTCCAGGAAATATATGAATCATACTTTCTAAGGATCTGTGTGCTTGTCTTCAGCCAATAAGAGAAGTCCCAGCTGGCCCATATGGCTTAAAGCCACCAAAAGAGCTCCTTCCATTATATGCATGGTTTTGGAAGGGAACGCTGATGCTGGCACCAATATTTCTTCATATACCATTGCAGTGTCCTCATATGGAATCTGGCTAGGGTGGACCATCAGTATGCAAAAATAGCATGAATCCTAGAAGCCTGAGGAACTTCCTGGATGTGATTATTTTCTTCTGCCATTGGCAGTGGTCATCTGCCAATTAAAGTTGTTTAAAACGAGGACCGAATATCAGAACATTTTTATTCGGACTTTTTTTTATTTGGAGAAATCTTTCTAACTTCCACAACTATATCCTTCAAAGCAGATGGAAGAAACACATGCACGAACCAAGTGAAGTGGGAGACTACGAACAACACAAAAGCCCTCCAGGAACAGCAAGTGGATATATTTCTCTAAAGTAGAGGATCAGGAACAGGACTTTTTCATTGGGAGAGAGAAGCTTAGTGATCCTTGGAGTCCGGATCAGCTTCTATAAAGATTACTCTGGTGGAGGGCAATAGATGTGATTTCTGAAGTTTCTTAGAAGTCTACCTTCCTAGGACAGTGCGGAGTTATTTGAAAGATACCTGGATCAGGCAGTCAACCATGTAGAGGCAAAGGTGGACACCCTTTGTCCTGCAGATAGACATTTAACAAAAGTGCTTGGAGTAGTAAACAAGCCAAAGGACAAAGCATAAAACTAGAAATGAGAGCCCTTTGCTTGAAGCACAGGAACCAGCTATAATACAGGGCTTTGTGAATATGACAGCTTGCATCCCTTACATTCAAGGTGATCATGACAGCTTCTGGAAAATAATTAGAAGGTATTGCAGGGTAAGTATCTTGAACTCTGGTACTAGCAGAAATTTGTTTAAGCTGGATAGGTCTAGCAACATACTCAAAAACTTCCTTTTCTGAGACCAGGAAGACATCTGTAGTAGAAGCCTGTTCCTGTTTCTCTTTTTGGTATTTTATCAAGCCCTGGGTCAGAAGGTTTTATACTTCAGCCTGTACCAGTGTCTGCTGATTATTTCATAAAGAAGGAATACCCAAAACTTTTTTTTTTTTTTTTGACCTCATGAGATTCAGAATCCATTATCCTGTATATTTTGAAGTCAACAAGGAATGAGCTGGGACAACCCACCTCTCTGTTCTTTCTTGTGATGAGAGGAGGGATGAGGATAGTTGGGCGTGATCTTTTTGTGTGGGGAACAAGGAAGTGCCCTTTAGTTTGGCTGTTGGAAAAGGATCAGGTTTTCCTATGGTAGTGTCTACTAAACCTGTGATGGGGAGCCAGCATAAAATTCTTGCCTGTCTACATGGTCTTCATCTTTTCCTCCAGTTTCTTAAATGCCTCCTAGGCTAGAGGTCCAAAGAGGCATTACTCGGTGAAACAGCAATCTAGGATCACTGCCATTACATGCTCAAAGAGGGACTTCTCCTTCAGTGAAACATGGCTCCTAATAACAGAACCTATGGCAGCTACCCCTACTGGATTCATACAAAGCATCCCAACCACATTTTAAGGAATGCTCAGCAACCTCAGAGCTGAAGCTGTACTGATCTATCATTCCCTTCTGAAGGGCCTTGTCTTTAAACCCCTATGATTTCTGTTTCATCTGACCTAGAGGTATTCTTGGCATTTAATCATATGAAACTGGCAAGTTTAGGGCTCTCATGGCTAAGGTAGCTCAAGTGAATGTTTTCTTCCTAAATCAATTAAGAGCTCTGCTCTCCTTATGACTTGGGAGGGGGGGGTTCATAGAAGAGCAGCTCCTAGACCCCTTGGAATCCAAAAACAACCCTTCTGGATCCACAACAGGGTTATTAGACAGGTGCTTGTGAGACTCAAGCACTCTGACAAAGTGATCAGGCTTCCTAACAGTAGGGGTCAGCAGTTAGAGGGCTGTGAATCTGGCTGTGGGGATGTGTTAAAGACTACATCATCCAGTACATGAAGCACTGGAGCAATAGCAAAAGGTTCAGGTTCTGGCAATAAAAAAATACTTTTTTCTTAGACTGAGAATATTACAGAGTCTCCTAGTTGAAGGACTCAACTTCTGTGAAGTGCCCCCCCCCCCCCCCCCGGAAATTTCCTCAAATTGGGGGGGGGGGGGGGGGCTGAGGTCAATGTGTCTTTAGAATCAGAATTAGCATAAGATCCTGGAGAAAGTTGGTTAACGTAAGCCAACTCTTCTTTCTCAGACTGAAAACTCAAAGGCTTTGGGGGAGGGGGGAATGTCCCTTTTTCTTTTTTAACCAGGATATATTCCTGGTGCAGGAGTCTTTTCAGGCTGCTAAGTGGACCTCATTAAATCCATGAGGTCCCTCAAACAGCCTGACCAAGTCCTACAGGTAGGCTTGGGAGGAACGTGGCTTAGGGTCACGTAGCAAAGCTGGGACTAACTGATAACCGACCTCTTGGCTTAGGGAGTTCAGGCCTGTGTTTGGGGGGTGGACATGGGATCTCCGCTAACACTGGAATATTTAAAAAGTATTCCACTGCTAACTACCTCCTAGTAAGTGACAGCCAAATTTCCAAGCCCTGAAAACACATCTATGTGGAGTTGTTCACAGACACCCTGTACAATTATGCATTGCATAAAGGCAGCTGTATCTACCTGAAATAAAAACAGAACCACCACCAAAAAAAACAAGTCACACTGGTGGAATCCAAGTATAAATAGGTTATGTAAGAGGAAGGGTGTTGCTAGCAAGGTAGAAATTCAATCTGAACAAGCAGCTCAGGACTAATCAAGTCCACCAAAGCCAAATTTGATATATATAAAAAAAAAAAACGCCTCCAAACTAAAGACAGCCACAAGGCTTTCTTCGGTTATGCCTGCAACCTTAAAGGCAATGCATAACACAATGTGCTCTCTAGGCAAGACACAATTCGCCTCTAAACGGTCTATACGAGACAACAGTACAGTGACAGGGCCTTCAGTCTGTCCATGCAGGTCACGTGTTGTAGCCTCTAAATTTTCTTTGTGAGAAACCACTGCGGTCTCTCCAGCTGCTGCAGATGTCTGGTAACATGCATGCAGATGAGAGCTTTGTACTCTACTACTGGTCTGATGAGGGCAGAGTACATGGGAATTATAACCTCCTTAGCTTTAGATGCTAGACCCTTACTAATGAGATGTGCAACGTAGAAGGTCTTCCTTATCACTGTGTATACATGGTAATCTAAGTTAAGGTTGCTATCAACATGCATTCCCAAATCTCTCACCACTGGGTTTGAACATGGGAGGGTATTATTAATACTGTAACTTGCAGGGACCTCTCCTTTGCCGAAGGGGATGATAAACGGCATACAAAAAAATGCATCAAGTCTGTGGCTCTGACACCAATCATTTATCTGTGTGAGCCCATTTTGTAGAATGTTGGCATCATTGGAGGTTTCTATGACTGCACCCAGTTTGCAATCAACAAACTTGGTAACCCACAAGCCATTTATTTTCACCTGGATTTCTGAGAAACCGATTCCAAACAGTAGAGGGACCAGAACAGAACCTTGTGGAACACCACTGGTAACAAGTCTGCTGGTAGAGGCGGGATCTCCAACTTTGACTGTAGGCATTCTGTTGGCGAAAGAGTTGGCAACCCATCTAATGACATATAGGTTAATTTCCAGCTGGTTGAGTTTCTCAATGATGCCTGAGTGGGGAATTGTGTCAAATGCCTTGGCCAGGCCGAGATATGCAGTATGTACTGTTTTTCTTTCATCCAGGGCTTTGGTGACACTCTCGAAGTAGTCCACCAGGTTTAATGGGCATGATCTGCCCTTGACGAAGCCAAACTGAGTCAGGTCAAGAGTTTGAAGGTATTCTATATCCTTGGTGATGAGGTCCATGATGATGATTCTCCATGCCTCACAGATAAGGCTGATCAGGCTTACAGGTCTACAGTTCCCAGTGTCAGTAGAGGGACCTTTGTGCAAGGGGATTACATATGCAGTTTTCCACTCTGCTGGGACAAAGCCAGTACTTAAAATGTGGTTGAAGAGAGTGCTCATTGGTTCCACTAACTCCTATTTTAGACAGTTTAGTAAGCAGCCTGTGATGTTATCCAGTCCCATAGAGGCTGTGCTTTTGGCCTTGGAGAGTGCAGTTATGACCTGCTCTTTGATGATAATAGGTAGAGTACTAGTGACAGTTATGCTTTGGGGTACGACTGCTGGGGACAGGAGGGGCTGAAGTTTTCACCAAACCTGTCTGCTAGCAGGTTGGCAATGCCCTCAGGCTCAGAACGAGTGGTACTGTCCATTACTAATTTGGCACAAAGCTGGGTCTTCGCTTTTAGATTTCGGTCGTAGCTAAAGAATGCCTTGTGATTATCCTTAGCTAGGGATACTAATTTAGTTTTGTAATTAGCTTTAGAGGACTTTCCAAGTTGTCTAACTTGCTTGTTCAAGCTGTGAAGGGTGTTCTTATCCTGAGACCATTCCCGCTTACTCTCTGATAGCAGTTTTATTTCTCTTGTTGTATAACCTATTTATGCTAGATGTCCACCAGGGTAGCTTTTTTCATGAGGACCTTGTTTTGATCAGTTCAGGCACAGCTGAGTCTATACCTTTGTATAAATGTTTATAGAGGGCATCTGTGAACACCTCAGTATAGCAGTCATTGCTGTCACTGGTGGCAGGAGGCTTCAAACTATTCATCCATCACTTAGGAGGCTGTAGTTTGCTTTGGAGAAATGTTTCAAACTTTTTGCTTCTGAGGGGTGGTCACATACAATCGTTATTTCAAATGAGATTGATTTATGATCGGACTTTAACAGGGAAGGCCCCACACACAGTGTGGTGCAGTGATCCCCCATGTTGGTTAGTACTAGGTCAAGGACATTACAGCCCCTTGTGGGCGTGCAGACTATCTATTCCAGAGCATTTGTGTTAAAGTCCAGGAACCTCTGGGAGAGCATTTTTGTGATCATATACGTTTCCCCAGTCAATGAAAGGATAGTTAAAGTCACCCAAGACCAAGGTGTTTGGCTGTATTGTGAGTGACTCAAGTAGGTCCAGGTAGGTACTATGGGTTCCGTGGTTCATGATGGAGCCCTTTAGCTAACACTGAAGTGAAAGGGGGGGGGGTCTTTCCTACAGTTAGTTGGACCTGGAGTAACACTAGGGAGTCATACTCTTTAACCAGTCTTGAGGTGTATTTATCTTTAATAAGATGAACACAACTCCTCCTTTGGTCCTTTCATGTTCATTTTACGGTCTGAACGCATGGAAGGAATTGTAACCTTGCACGGCTGGGGTACTCTCTGCAGCCTTGAATGAAGTCTCTGTGACTGCACAGACATCAACGTCTTTGAAAGTAAGGAGTGCTTCCAATGAGTGCAGATTCTGAATTAGACACCAAGCATTAAGCAGCATAACCTTGAGTTTATCTCTAGAGAATATTTTTACATTGAGAATTTTGTTCTTATGACACTGCCTAAAAAAGGCACTATGGGGGGAGGCACGTACCTTTGCCAGTAACCAGAAGCCAAGAGGTGACAGGTGAAGACTATCTCTGGCAAAGCAGAGTGGTCTGTCTGACTCATCATCCCAGGCTGACAAATACTGGATTCCCCAGACTGACACCAGAAGCTAAGACAATTGTTAAAGTCGATCATTTTTTTGTTTGTACTGGGGCATCACCCAGGATGAAGGTAAAATGCTGCTTAAGGCTAGGGAGATATCTGCCTTGGACACAATCTGAAAGCTCAGTCATGTCTCTCTTCATATAGTCCAGTGAGGTATGTCTCAAGTCATTCACTCCAACATGGACTATGACAGTGCAGTGTCAAAACAGTGCTTGTTGTTGAGAAACTTGAGGGCGTGCATATTCTGGTGGAACGTGGCACATCTCAGGCAGCTGACTATGATCTTCTCTTTATCCAGACTGGTGAGGGTGACAGCGGTGTCTCTCACTATGGAGTTGCCTATGACCAAGATATTTGGTTTAGAGGGGTTTTGCCTCAGGGCAGTGATGGCGAACTTTTTGGGCTCCATGTGTCAAAAATTCGGAAAATGCCTATTGTGACTCTGCTGGTGTGTCAGCCCCCCCCCCCCCCCCCGAATAAAAGAGAAACAATTAAAAAGTACAGTTTTGTACCTACCATAAATGTAGATGTCCGAACAGGAATGCATCTGCAGTCCTTACAAATGGGTTGTCCTGTCGTCAGGCAGCCCTTCGGTCGGCCGGATTCCAAAGTCTGGGTCTGGCCTCGGCTGGTGTCGCACTTCACCCGACGTCATAGCTGCAGTTCTTCGGGTATAAAGGCATCAGCCGACGCCATTTTCCTCAGTGTTTCTTGCCCCAGATGCCAGTTGCCCTCTTGGATAGCTAAATTTTGGATAAATGCCAATGTTTCCAAATAGTAGAAGGCAAACACAAAAATAAGCATGTATGTACATATATACAAACAAATACACCATAAGAGATCCCCCCCAGCTAGCTATTAGATGGGCAAATACCCTAGGAATACCACAGAGGGGAAGGAGGGTGGGTAATCCTGACTGCATATGCATTCCTGTTCGGACATCTACATTTATGGTAGGTACAAAACTGTACTATGTCCTTCAAGGATGCATCTGCAGTCCTTACAAATGGGTAGAATACCATAGCCAAACTAGGGAGGAGGAAGAAGAAATTATGGTGTAGTTAGGATCCCTTGCAAAACAGCAGTGGCAAACCCTGCTCGGGATCTAGAGTATAAAGGTAAGTTATAATGCTTGGCAAATGTATGCACGGAGGTCCAAGTAGCAGCCTCTATAATGTCCTTGGTAGCCACTCCTCGTAAGAAAGCTGTGGTAGTGGCTGTAGCCCTTGTAGAATGAGGCCTTATGTTCTGTGGAGTTTGCTTTCCATGGTAGGAGTAACAGAATCTGATGCAATTTCCTATCCACTTGGAGATTGTCTGTTTTGAAATTGCTTTTCCTTCCCTTCCTGTTGCATATGCTACCAGAAGCTGGTCAGTTTTTCTATTGCCCTTGGTTCTGTCCAGGTAGTAGCGCAACTGTCTATGTACATCCAAAGTATGCAGCAGTCTTTCCCCTGTTCTGTGGATTGGGAAGAAGGTAGGTAGGTGGATAGCCTGGTTTAAAGACACTCTGGATACCACCTTAGGCATAAATGTAGGATTTGTTCTCATGGACACTCTATCTTGATGGAAGATTAGGAAGGGTTGTACTGCCATTAAAGCCTGTAGCTCAGAAACCCTTCTTGCTGAGGTAATTGCCAGCAGAAAAGCAGTTTTCCAGGATAGGTGTTGAAGATCTGCTGTTGCTGCTGGTTCAAAGGGGAGTGTCAATTTTTCTAGCACAAAGTTCAAGTCCCATGCTGGTAATGGTGGTTTCCTAGGAGGTTTTACATTTTAATTCCTCTCAGAAACTGCCCGAGTAGAGGATGCGAGAAGACAGGGGATCAAGCTGTATTCTGCAGAAATAGCTGATGCATGTATCTTGATGGAGGAATAGGACAGGCCTGTATGGAATAGCTCTGCCAAATACTCCAGGATGTTGGCAATGTCTACCTTTGACACATCTTTTCCCCTTTCAGTACTCCAAATGAGAAACCTTTTCCATTTTCCTGCATAGTTCCTTCTTGTTGAGGGTCTGCGGGCCTCAAGGATAATGTCTTTAACCCTTTGGGATAAATCTGGGTTAGTTGCTCTTATGTAATGTTCCAGGCAGTCAGCTGCAGAGTTTTCAGGTTTGGATGCAGGGTGTTGTAGCCGCTCTGAGTTAACAGCAAAGGAATCAGGGGTAGTGTCCACATTTTCCCCCGAGACATGCTCCTCAGTAATGGGTACCAATGTTATCTTGGCCAGTCTGGAGCTATCAGAATGATCCTTGGACGTTCCTCTTTGATTTTCAATAGCACCTTGTGCATCAAAGGAAGAGGTGGAAATGCATATGCTGTCAGGCCTTTCCAACTGAAGGATAGAGAGTCCACCTTCCAAGCAAGTGGGTGGTACGTCCTTGTGCAGAATTTCTTGAGCTGGTGATTGAGTGGGGATGCGAATAGGTCTATTTGTGGCAGTCCCCATTTCCTTGTGATGACCTTGAAGATGTCCGGGTGTAGCATCCATTCGTGAGCATCCGAGGTAGTTCTGCTTAATATGTCTGCTAAGATGTTTTCTTTTCCCGGTACAAAAATTGCTTGTAACTGAATGTTGTAGCTCAGAGCCATATTCCATAGGTCCAGTGCCATCCGGCATAGAGGGTATGAATGAGTGCCTCCCTGTTTGTTGATGTACCACATGACTGTGGTGTTGTCTGTCCTTATCATCAACTGCCCTTCTTGGAGGAATGGTCTGAAATTCTGGATTGCTAGTTTTACTGCCAGCATTTCCTTTTGATTTATGTGCAGGTGCAGCTGATCTGGAGTCCATAAGCCTTGTATGCACTTGTCCAGCATGTGGGCCCCCCAACCAAGGTCTGAGGCGTCCGTTGTGATGGTTTGGCTTGGTTGAATGCTGTGGAAGGGCAAACCTGGGTTTGACTGGCATGCCTGAGCCCACCATAGGAACTCTTGTTTCAGGCATGGGATTAGTGGTATTTCGATTTCTAGGCTGTGCCTGTGTTGAGACCATAAATTCTTCAGGTACCACTGTAGCTTTCTCATATGCAGTCTGGCATGAGGGACCAGGATTATGCAGGATGCCATGAAGCCCAAGGCCTGCAGTACTTTCCTTGCTGTTAGTTTGTTCTGCTTTGTTAATGCCAATAAGTAGAGAGGAAGTTGTTCTTGTTTTTCTGCAGTTAGGAATGCCATCTGTTTTACTGTGTCCAATTCTGCACCTAAGAAGGTTATTCTTTGGGATGGTATCAGTCTTGATTTTTATATTGACTGTATATCCCAGGGCTTGCAGTAAGCAAATGACTCTTTGTAAGTCTTCTGTTAGCTTGTTTTGTTGTCCGCTTGTATCAGGCAGTCGTCCAGGTATGGATATATTTGGATTCCTGAAGCCTGCAGTGAGCGATTACTGATGCCAGGCATTTCATGAACACTCTGGGCTCAGTAGATAAGCCAAAGGGCAATGCTGAGAATTGATAATGCTCTGATCCTGCAAGAAATCTGAGGTATCTTCTGCAATTTGGTCGTATTGGGACATGCAGGTATGCCTCCTTGAGATCTAGAGTCACCAGCCAATACTCCTTGCCCAGCATGGGAAGAAGTTGCTGTAGGGTCAGCATTTTGAATTTTGGAACAATGATGAATGTGTTTAAAGCAGACAGGTCGAGAATAGGCCTCCAATTTTTCTTTCCTTGGTACCAGGAATAGTCTGGAGTAAAATCCCTTTCCTTGTTCCATAGATGGTACCCTTTCCACAGCTCTCATCTTTGCTAATTGAGCTATTTGTTTTAGAGCTTCTGTCTTTTGATTTGGTGGTAGGTTTGGCATTCCTCTTTTTCCTGGTAAAGTATGGAAATGAAACCTGTAGCCTTGGTCTATAGTTTGCAAAATCCACTTGTCTCTTGTGATGTAGTGCCAGTTTTTTGAAAATAAGGCTAACTTTCCGCCTAAGGGTGCTGCTATTTGTTCCCTGGTAGGCGGTGCCAGAGCCAAGTCACTGTGATTGTCCTGTGGCAGTAGTAGTAGTTGCGTCTGTGCCTCGCTGGTTGTTACCTTGCCACTGGCGTCCCCTGTAGGCACCTCCTCTGGATTGATTTCTGCCTCTTGAACGCCTATTCCTGCCTCTCTGTGTTTTAGAGGAGTCTGGAAAGGACCAATTTTTGGAAGGCCAGTTCCTGCTAAACCTTGGAGGCTGAACCTGTAAGAAATCTTTCACTGTTTGTACAGATTTTGCCTTCTCTTCCATTTTCTTCAGTACCTGCTGAGCAGGAGAACCAAATAAACTGACCTTATCCATAGGAGCATCTAATAGTTTTGCTTTAACATGATCCGCAAGACCTGTTCTTTCAACCATGCATGCCTTCTTATAACTGTGCCAGTCATGGCTGATCTAAAGGAAGCCTCCAGTGCATCATAGCCACATTTTAAAGAATGGTTACTAACCTGCTGAATGTTATGCACCATTTCTAGAACATATTTCTTATCTAAAGAATCATCAGAGGACAGTTTCTTAGTTAACTGATCAAGCATAAACTCCTGGTATTGGATCATATGAAACTGACAGTTCAATGCCCTAGCTGAGAGAGTAGCAGAGGTGTATACTTTTTACCCCATCTCTAAGGACCTGGATTCCCTTTCAGAGGGAGAGGGTTTTTAACTGAGGTCGGCTACTGCCTTAGGCCCCTGGGAGATAGTCTCGGGATCTGCAAAAGGAGCCTTGTATAAATGGTGATGTGTGTCCGGGACCCTGTAGAACCTATCGGGCTTAGCAGGGGCTGGAGGCAAAGTATCAGGAGCAGTGCAAGCATCATTAAATGCATCATCTACAGCAGGAAGGACTGGAGGTATAGCTAAAGGCCTATGTTGTGGTAAATGCAAAAAGGTCCTAAGCCTTTTCCTTGAATCTGAGAAATCTTGCCCCTGCCATTGGAATTGCTCTCTCATGGCATGTAAGGTTTCCCCAAAGGAAAATTCCTCTGGTGGAGAGGCAGAAGGAATCGATTCCTCAGCATCGGAGTCTTCATGAGTAGAAAAAGGAGCCTCTGGATGGTCTGTATTGTCTGTATCATCAGAAGAATCATCTGAGGACACTGGCTCAGGGGGCTCTGCTCTAGGTCTCTTTTCTGGAGGAGGTTGAGAGGCCCTGTCTGGATGAGGTTGGGATCCCCTTATTAAAGAGATGAGATCCTCTGCCAGAGTGAGCATTTGGGAACTGGAACTGGGCCTGTGAGAGGGGGGCTTAACAGGCACAGACTTAGAAGTTTTGGCTGCTTTAGCCCTGGCAAAGGCCTTTATGGACATGGCTGCAGGCGGCCTAGCAGCACCACGTGCAGGGATTGAAACATCCAAAGGGATGGTGTCCGATAATTCTTGTGAAACCACAGTAGCAGGTTGAATTTCAGAGGCCGATTCAACCAGGTTAGAAGGGGCCTCGGGTAGTAGTCATGGATTCGGCTGAAGATAGAACCGTTTCCTCGGTTTCGGCCGAAACCAAGACACTTGCGGTTTGCTTAACTGCGGTTTCGGCCAAAACCGCGGACTGCGAGTGTCGGTCCTTTTCTTTGCGTTTCTTAACTTGTGAAGTCGGAGGGTCCGACGGCATTATGTACGCAAAATCTGAGCCGAAAAACTGTTCAGCAAACTCCGACCGACGTCTAAGCGTCCGTCGGTTGAAAGAAGCACAGGCTAAACAAGCTGCTACGTCGTGGTCTGGGCCTAAACAAGGTAAGCAGTAAGAGTGGAAATCTTTATGAGGTATTTGTTTCCCACAAGTTAAACAGTTATTCACTTTTTCTGGCATCGGCTGAGGCAAGAAAGAGTCCCCAACGGGGTACTTAGCTTTTAGAAGTCTTCGAAGTAGTATTCGGTAGTAGTAATCTCTGGATCTGACCGACCGGCACTTGCGAACAGCTTCTGCTTCGGGCGCCACGCGGCAAGAAAGACTGAGGAAAATGGTGTCGGCTGATGCCTTTATACCCGAAGAACTGCAGCTATGACGTCGGGTGAAGTGCGACACCAGCCGAGGCCAGACCCAGACTTTGGAATCCGGCCGACCGAAGGGCTGCCTGACGACAGGACAACCCATTTGTAAGGACTGCAGATGCATCCTTGAAGGACATCAGTTACTTGCATATTTGTTATTTAAAAAAAAAAAAACAGTCCAATCATGTGTGCTGTTATGTATTATAAAAGGTAAAGAAAAATCAGTGACTTACAATTGGGAAAACAATATGCTCACTGATAATTGGGCTTAAAATAGTGCACCAAAAAATTACCCTACTTTTAATAGTCATTTTGAATTGAACTGAAAAAATATGGAACACATTGCATTTGATTTGATTATCAATTCATGTCTTTATGTTGCTGGGTTTTAATAGATAAGTGCAGGGTCACATATTTCTTGCATTTTTGTTCATTCAGTTTCTTTGGTAACTCAACTGTTGCTGAACACTGGTGTGTCACCCAAAATGTTATGGCATGTCACCTTTGACACGCATGTTATAGGTTCTCCATCACTCCCTTAGGGGATTACTGGGTGAGACACCGATAAATTTGTTTTTATGTGTAGTGGATTCTGTAGGGACTGTACTGTGTGCAGAAGTTTTGCACTTGCGAAGTCTCTGCTTTCTGATAAACTTCTAGTGAGTGCCTCAGCATATGTGGGTTTATGTGTTGTGCACTTGGTTTGCAGAAGAGGTGAAGTGTGTGTTCTGACAACCCATTTGATATCTGGCTTGTTATGTGAGACAGAAAGCACTGATTCCAGATTCATAGTACAGACACATCTCTTACATACTTGATTAGTATGTTTTAGGAGTAAGAGGTTGTCAGCAAACATGAGGCAATTGCTACACTGCCTCAGGATGCCCATGCCAATCAGGCTGGCTGGAGAAATGGTGGGTAACTGTCCATCCATTAGGTCTTGTGTATTCTGTAATAAGAAGGGGGGACAAGATGGACCAGGTTCTGTTGTAGGACTAGCAAAATCAGCTAATCTATTTGGGAAGGGGGGGGGGGGTAAGGAGTGGAAACCAGAGTCAACATCTCAAAATGTGCAGTTGAGTTCCCTAGCAGTTATCAAGGTAAAATTTGTCTAAGCGTTTGCTTCTGTACAGGGCAGCACCAAACCCTGCTGCACAGTTCACAGCTATGCACAAATGCAGTGGTTAAATACAAAAGGATTAAACAGTTTAAATTCAAAGTATCCAATGGCAGAGCCGAAAACTGTGCCCTTTTCCAACAATCTCCAACTCAGATGGGTCCTGGGCTGCACACTTCTGCCACAAGGGTGCAGGAGGGCTGGTTTTAGTGCTCAGCAAATGCCATAAAGTCTAGATTCAGCAGATCTGAATCTAGTCTGTGCTATAAGATGCAGTAGAACCAGATTTTTAAAGTGCAGAAAAATGGTTAGTCAAGCAGAAACATCAATAATAAAATATAATAAAATTTAAGCAGAAAACAATTCAAAAGGTTCTCAGTGAATGCTTCAGATTTAGCTTAGATTTTCTCCAGGTCTCAGGCTAAGCAGCCAAACTCGGAGCAACTCTGCCAAACTGAACTCAAGACCGTGCAAACTCTGTGCTTAAATAAAAATGGAATTAAAGAGTTTAAACTCAATCTATCACAATTCCAATATTAGCTATCTATGTGAGAACAAACGTTTTCTGCTGGGGATATAAAAATGCATACGCAAACATTTCCAAGCAAAGATCCTAAACTGTTCGGACTCGGCTGCATACTTGAAAGCAATACATATTGTCCTCCTACAGTTCTGTTGTAAACTGCTTTATCAGTATCTTCCCAATCCTTTCTCACCTCCTCTGTCTGATTATTGTAACTATCATGCAGTCCTTTATATACCCTAATTATCTATTTAACAGCAGCTTCTGTTCTAAATCCAACTAAAAACTTGTTTCTAGGCCTTTCAATTTCGATAGGCTTCTGCAAGGAAAGAAATCCCAATCTCTATGCAACAGTGACCTAAGAAAAAAGTGCTGCTGTGTATGAACTTACCATAAACATATTTATGTACTCACCATAGCATTCCATCTTTGTTGTCCATTTTCATTCTGCCTCAACAAATGGTTTTGAATCCAACCCCTGGATTTGATTCTGCTGCTTTTTCCAGCTAGTGGAACAAGGAAACACTCGAGCTCATCCCTTAACCACAACGCACTAGTCCTCTTAATATATCTCAGATCGTGTATACTATACAGGTTTAAAGAGCAGCATAAAAAAGATGAAATGACAGCATCTGGAGCTCAAATAAAGGAACACTGGTTCCTTTAACATCTTCCAATCCTTCCAAAAGTCAAACTGGTAGGGTGCTGGAGGGAGGGCAGTTAAGAGAGAATGAAAATGGACAACACAGATGGAACGCTATGGTGAGCCCATAACTTCTTTATATGATGATGTTATTTTCATTCTTTCCTCAACAAAGAGGACAGAGCCCTCAGTTACCCAAATCTAAGGAAGGATATTACTGAGCACCGCTGAGCCAAAGACTGCTCCTCCTCAAGAGACCAGATCCAATTTGTAATAAGCAATAAAGATATGAGGATTAGCCCATGCGGTAGCTGCACAAACATCCAAGGACGATCTGCAAAAAAACACAGAAGTTGTTGTCACAGACATGGTGGAATGAGCTTTAAGTAGTTTTTGGTAAGGGCAATCCAGATTTTTCTTAAATAGAAGAAATACAATCTGGTAACCATTTGGTTAAAGTCACTTAATAACCAGTTTGTCCAATTTTGGATCCAAACAGGAGACAATTGTTTTGATTTCCTGAAATTTTTTGTCCTATGTAGATAAAACCATAATGGTTTGTGAACATCCAACAGGTGCAACATATACTCACCTTTGAGAAATCTTGAAAGAAAACTGAAAGGTTGACAGCTTGATTGACACTTGATTCTGACACAACTTTAGGAAGAAAGGATGGGTTGGTTCATAAGGATACCCTACTCTTATGAAATATCAAATAAGGAGGCTTAGAAGATAAGGCTTGTCATTCCAAAACTCGTCAAGCAGAGGTAATGGTCACTAAAAAGATAGTTTTCCAGGTTAAAAACATTTAGTTCACACTTAGCTGACTGTTCAAAGGGGATTGTTTCAATGACTGTAAAACAATATTTAAATCCTACGGGATAGTGGGATCTTTAAAAAAGGGTCTAAGAAGAAAAGTCCCCCTTATAAAAAGCCTGACAAAGTTTGGAAGAGGCTAAAGATGAATTATTTACTCCTATGTGAAAATAAGAAATAGCAGCTAGTTGTACCTTAATAGCTGAAGAGCTAGCATCTTCATTAAAAATAATAGCTAAAAACTCAAAAACTTTATGTACTGTGCTGAAAAAGAATCAATGTTTTTCTTAAGTGCCTAGAAAACAAATTTTCTCAATTTATTCTGTAAACTTTCCTAGTGGAAAGCTTTATGGGAAGACAAAAGAATGTGGTGGGCAGGGATGAAGAGCCTGGGCTGTCTAGCCATCAACAGAAGTGGAGAAACTATGCATTCAACTTTAGGCCTATAATGTCTGGGTGTATCATGTCTGTTGGGTAAGACAGAAGGTCTGGAATTGGATCCAGAATCCATGGCAGACTTAGATGAGGTCAAAGAAAAGGAAACCAAATCTGACGAGGGGCAATAAGGATAAAGTACAGTTGTGTACACTTACCATAAATGTACATGTTCGAGTGTATTTACTGTTGCAGTCATTACATTTGGGGTTATCTGCTTGCAGGCAGCCCTCAGTCGGCCTGATTAACAAAGTCTTGGGTCCTGCGTCGGATGCTGTCCCTTCTTCCATGATGTCAACTAGTCAGGGGTATAAAACATGCAGCCGATGCCATTACATCAGTTTTTCTTGTCCCAGATGTCAGGTGCCCCACTAATGGGAAGCAATTAAATATAAAAATACAATGATATACCTCCAACAAAAAAGCAAATAAACCAAAAAGGCTTTTAAGCATAGTAAAGGAAAGTAGAGGTATAGCCAAAAGAAGTTAGGGGGCTGGAGGGAGGGTAACCAGGACTGCAACAGTGAATATGCTCGAACATCTACATTTATGGTAAGTGTACACAACTGTACTATGTTCTTCGTGTTTCACTGTTGCAGTAATTATATTTGAGTAGATTCCCAAAGCTATGGTTGGGAGGAGGAATTCAGATAGCATTAGGACCAGCTATAAGCCCCTGCAAGACTGCAGTGGCAAAGCCAGCTCTGGATTTAGAGGAAATTGACAAATGATAATGCTTGGTGAAAGTATGTACAGAACTCCAGGTAGCAGCTTCTAGGATGTCCCTGGTAGGGACACCTCTGAGAAAGGCTGTAGAGGTAGATGCAGCCCTGGTCGGGTGAGGTCCGATCCCCTGGGGGATAGGTTTTCCAGGGTGCTTATAACAGAAATGAATGCAATGGCCTATCCATTTAGAAATGGTTTGCTTTGAAATAGCCTTCCCCTCTGCCCCTGCAGCAAATGCCACCAGCAGTTGTTCAGATTTCCTTTGAGGTTTAGTCCTGTCCAAGTAGAATCTAAGTTGTCTGTGCACATCTAAGGAATACAGTATCAGTTCCCCTTTGTTCTGTGGATTGGAAAAGAAGGTTGGCAAATGAATGGACTGATTAAGAGACGCACTGGATACCACCTTGGGCATGAAGGATTGATTGGTTCTGAGGGACACCCTGTCTGCACGAAAGATGATGAAAGGCTCCACTGCCATAAGGGCCTGTAATTCATATACCCTTCTAGCTGAAGTGATTGCTAAAAGGAAAGCTGTTTTCCAAGAAATAAATTTTAAGTCTGCAGTAGCAGCTGGCTCGAAAGGAGGTAGAGTGAGTTTCTAAAAAACAAAGTTAAAGTCCCAGGCTGGGGTTGGAGCTCTCCTGGGTGGTCTCAAATTTTTGGCCCCTCTGAGAAACTGCTTGAGCAGTGGATGAGAGAAGATGGGAGGTTCTGTGTTATAATGAGCTGAAATGGCTGAGGCGTGGATTTTAATGGAGTAAAAAAAAAAACAGGTCTTTGTGAAGCATCTCAGTTAAGTATTGTAAAATATTAAGCAAATTGGGTGCTGCTGTGCTCATCCCTTGAGATTGGGTACAGGCACAGAATCTTTTCCATTTTCCAGTATAAGATTTTCTAGTACTAGGCCTCCTTGCCTCTAAAATGATATCCATCACAGGTTTACTGAGGGATGGAAAAGGAGAGATTATGTAATTAGCCAGGCTGCAAGATTCAGTCCTAGAAGCTGAGGGTGCAAAATCTGGTTCTCCTGCTGAGACAACAGGGAAAGAGTCTGAGGCAGGTGCCATGGGGATAACCGCGACACGCTGCACGGGAGGGGGTACCAGTGTTCGTGCGGCCAGTCTGGAACAATCAAAATCATCTTTGGTTTGTCCTGTTTGATTTTTAGAAGTACTTTGGAGAGCAGAGGCAGAGAGGGGAAGGCATAGACTGATAGTTTTTTCCAGCTGAAGGACAGATCATCCACTTCCCAGGCTTGTTTGTGGGGAGTCCTTGTGCAAGATTTGTCCAATTGGTAGTTTGGGGAGAGGCAAACAAGTATATATCTGTGCTCCCCCATTTGCTCGTCATGTTGAAAATCCTTTGTTCCAGTTTCCACTCGTGTGGGTCCATGAGGTTTCTGCTTAGTCCATCTGCCAGTGTATTTAATTTTCCTGACAGGAATTGAGCTTGTAAGTGCACTTGGTAGCTCAATGCTGTGTTCCACAATGCCATGGCTAGCCTGCAGAGGGGGGTAAGAATGTGTACCCCCCTGCGTATGTACCACATAACAGTGGTGTTGTCTGTCTTTACCATTAGTTGTCCTGGAAGAATGTGGTCCTTGAAGGCTATCAGAGGATTCTGTACAGCTAACATTTCTTTTGGATTGACATGCAGGTGCATTTGACTTGGGTTCCATTTGCCCTGAATGCACTTTCCTGCCAGGTGAGCCCCCCATGCATAGTCTGATGCGTCTGTTGTTAGGGTTTGGGCTGCAGGGGGTGGTGTGAAAGGTAGTCCCTTGTTTTAGTGGCAGGCCTCTGCCCACCAAAGGAACTCTAGGCGTAGGCAAGGTATGATAGGAATCATTGCTTCTAGATCCTGAGAATGTTGACAACATAGGCTTTTTAGATACCACTGTAGTTTCCTCATATGCAGTCTTGCATATGGAATTAGAAGAATGCAGGAGGCCATGAACCCCAAGGCTTGCAGTATTTGTCTTGCAGATAGCAGGGTTTTTGTGGCCACTTGTTTGAAGTAGGTTGTCAAATGAATTTGTTTCTCTGGTGTGAGGTAAGCCAACTGGGAAGTTGTATTCAAACTTGCTCCCAGGAATATAATTTGTTGATAGGATACCAGGTGTGATTTCTTTTCGTTTATGGTGTACCCCAGACAAGTTAGTACCCTCTGAACAAAGGCCAGATGATTCAAAAGTATGTCCTGGCTTTCTGCCTGAATTAGACAATTGTCCAGGTATGGGTATATTTGAATATTTCTTTGTCTGCAAAATGCAATAACTGGAGCTAGGCACTTTGTGAATACCCTGGGCGCAGTAGATAAGCCAAAGGGCAGTGCAGAGAACCCTGCTTTGAAGCGTAGGTATCTTCTGCAAGATTCCCCGATTGGGATGTGCAGGTATGCTTCTTTTAAATCTAGTGTTGCCAACTAGGCATCTTTGCCTCGCACAGGAAGTAATTGGTGGAGAGTCAGCATCTTGAACTTTGGAATCTCCAAAAAAGTGTTTAGAGTAGACAGGTCCAGGATAGGACACCATGAATTGTCTTTTCTGGGTACCAGGAAAAGTCTCGAGTAGAAACCTTGTCCCTTTTCCTCTTCTATTACCAGTTGAATAGCCCCCATGCTTAAGAGAGAAAGTACTTGTTTTTGGCCCTCTGCCCACTGATTTGGAGGTAGGTCCGGCCACCCGCTTGGTGTTGGCAAAGTGTGGAAGTGAAATCTGTATCCCTGGGACACTATTTAAAACCCATTTGTCCTGGGTAATGAGTTCCCAATTCTTTGCATGAAGAGCAATCTTTCCCCCCAAAGGGGCAGTCAGTTGGATAAGTGCTTGGAAATTTTAAAAGGAAGTCATTGAGACAGTTTACAATAGGGGGGAGTCTTATTACTCCCAGACTTGGAAGTGGAGGCCCTCCACTGCTTAGTCCTGTGCATCCCCTGGGACTGAAATCTGGGGGTTTTGCTGTGTCTGGGTTTGGCTTGAGAAGACCTGGAAGGGGCTGGATAGGACCAATTCTTAGAGGGCCAGTGCCTACTAAATCTAGGAGGCTGGTCTTTGCAAGAAAGCTTTAATAGTTTGTATAGATTTAGCTTTATCTTCCATCTTTTTAAGAACTTCTTCAGCCTTCTTGCCAAACAGGCGGTCCTGATTTAAGGGAGCATCCAACAATTTAGCTTTAACATGATCAGGCAAAGATTGCTCCTTAAGCCAAGCATGCCTTCTGAGCACAGACCCAGTAACAGCAGCCCTGCAAAAGGCCTCTAATACATCAAAACCACACTGCAAAGTACGTTTTCCAACTTGTTCAGCAGAATGCATTAAATCCAGTAATTCTTTATTTTCCACACAGTCAGGAATCAACATCATTTTCTGTTTAAGCAGTCGAATAACATGTTGCTGATACTTTAACATATGCAACTGGCAGTTTAAAGCCCTAATGGCCAAGGTTGCAGAAGTGTAAACCTTCTTACCCCAAATATCCAGCGCCCTGGGATCTCTATCAGAAGACGTAGGATTTTTTGCAGTAGAAGCCTTAACGCCCTTGGGCCCCTGTGAAATAGTCTCTGGATCTGCAATAGGATTTTTAAAAAGAAACTTGTGGGACTTAGGGACCCTGTAGTATCCGTCAGGTTTTCTGGGAGCAGGAGGCAAGGAATCAGGGGCCAAACTAGATTCCGAAAAAGCATCAACAACAATGTCTAGTACAGGAGGAATAGCTAAAGGCCTATGCTGAGGTTGGAGAAGGAAATCTCCAAGTCTCTTTTTTGAATCAGAAAAATCCTGGCTTTCCCAGTGGAAATCCTCCCTTAGAGTATGTAAGGGGGGGGGGGGTGGCTACCCCTGATTAAAGTTATTAGATCTTCAGCCATTCTTATTTGTTTTTCAGGCATAGAGGCCTGAGTATGTGGTCTGTGCTTCGATTTTTTAGGCATGGTCTGAGATTTGGGCCTAAGTAAAGGAGGAGGCGCCGGTTTAATATGCAAGTCCGTAGGCCAGAATACACCTTCAAAAGCCGGTGCCTGCACAGCGGCTCCAGACTCATCCAAGGTAGAGACATCCGTGGGCTTCATAGTTGAAGCATCTCGCGGAATACCGGACTCCAAATGGGTTTCAGTAGAGGCCTGCGAATCAGAAGTAGCGAGTATGAGGGGCTGCGAAAGAGCCTCACTGAGTACCGGCGAACTGGCGACTGGCTTAGGAGAAGCATCATTGGCAGTTTTGGACCTCGGCGGCCTGTATCTGTCTTTATCTTTGCATTTGTTTAGAATCCTGGTAGTCGGATGGCTAACAGATGACATTTCTGGATAATTAAACTGAGAACCGAAATATTTAAAGGCGAAAATATACTGATGATGGATAGTGCGCTGATTAAATAAAGCAGAAAACCGACAGCAAGGTACATCGTGGTCAGAGCCTAGGCAAGGAATACAGTACGAATGAAAATCTCTATGAGGTATTTGCTTTCCACAAGTAATACAATTACTAACTTTTACTGACATCGGTAAGGAGCAAGAAAAAGTTTCCCCAATGGGGTACTTACTTTAGTTGAAGACTTCGGTTCTGAAACTCGAAAATGAAAATTTCAGGAGTCGGCCGACCGGCACTTGCGAACTGCTTCTGCTTCGGGAACCGCACGACAAGAAAGACTGATGTAATGGCATCGGCTGCATGTTTGATACCCCTGATGTCATGGAAGAAGGAACAGCAACCGACAGACAACCCCAAATGTAATGACTGCAACAGTGAAACACGAAGAACAGCTGTGTTCTTCAATCGAGATGCGTTCTGAAGAAATTTGGGGATTAGACGTGTTGGAGAGTAGGCGTAGAAGAGACAGGAGGCCAAATGTGGAGAAAAGAATCTCTCGGTAATTCCCTTAATGGGGAATTAGGGCAAAGAACCTGCTGCACTTGCTACGGGGAGATGCAAAGGGGTTGCAGCAAGGTTGGCTCCATCGAAAGAAATTTTTTTTCCGCAACTTTCATACTGAGTGACCACTTGTGAGGCATTAGAATGGACCTGCTTAACTTGTCTGTTATGCTGGATTTCCCCAGAATGTGCATTGCTATCAGAAACCGACTGGATAAGATCACCCATTACCACACTCTCATAGCTTTTTGACACTGGGGTAAGATTTGGTTCCTCCTTGTTTGCTGATGTCCCAGACCACTGACATCCTGTCTGTCTGAATTGCAATAGTCCAGAAGGGAAGAGAGTCTTGAAAGTCTGTAATGCTAGCAGGACAGCTCTCATCTCCAGGACATTTAAATGCATGTTGGCCTCCTCAAGGGACCATGTGCCTTGGACTGCCTTTCTCAAGAAATGTCCCCCCACCCTATCTGTGAAATGTCCACAGTAACTATGGCCTTAAGCAGAGGAAGAATTAAGGGACGGACCTTGCATTATCTGATCAGAGTATATCCACCACAGGAGGCAATTCTTGCAGGCCTGAGTTATCTTGATTTGGGTGGACAAAGGCTGGAGAAAAATGGAATAATTTCTGCACCAATGAATCTTTTGTAATTTCTAGCCAGGCTCTCTGGTGCAGTGCTAAGCAACCCCTGATGACTGCCTTTAGTGGCGGACAGTCAGGCTTCCTTTCAGGAGCACTGGTAGGATATGCCAGGGAATGCATATCTAGAACCTAGGTTCTGCATGCCACCTCTGCAGCGAGGGTGGCATCTTCCATTAGAATTCCCCTTCTGTCCCTGGTGGAATTATCTCCATGTGGATCTTGGAAGGGATCCTGGGACTTTCTGAACTACATTTTTGACCATTTTGTTCATTCCTAGAAAAGGTTCTTTGAGGAATCAAAAAACCAACGTCCACAGCAGACCATATTTTACCTTTCTGTTCACACCTGGATAGTGTGTCCTTTACTTTGGGGGCAAATAAAGGCACTGATGAAGGAAGACTTGAAGGGCTCCGTGAAATCACACAGGCACATCCAAGCACATCTCCTAATGGAAATGCCTGAACTCACCTCCCTTGAGGTACCTTCAGCTGCGGGGGAGAGGAGCCTCATAGAAGAGTTTGAAATGGACTGTAGTGTAGCCAATTTTGAGGCAGTTGAGCTTTATGCCTTGAAAGCAATGAACCCAGAGGGGGATTTGGAAAGTTCTTTAATCAAAACTCTCTGGAGTATATGAAGTGTGCAAAATACTTCAGTGTTCAAAGGTCAGAGAAGCATATATATGCTTCCTGAATCTGTCCGGCACCCTAGACTCCCTGAAGGGTATAGACAGGAATTTTGTTCTGCTAGTTCCTTCTTCATGGCCACCGCTATGACCATGGCATCAACTGGTACTCCTTTGCTCTAGAATTCCCTTGTGCTTAGATGATGCCAGGATCCTATCTGGTCTCTTGGGGACTGGCTTAAAACAATCAGGTTCCTTCCATGCCAGTTGAGAGATCAAATGAATGAATGACTGTGCTCATCGGTAGGCGGAGTCACCCATCTCCTCTTCAGAATGACCGTCAGTAGACCAGCCACCTCTTTGCTTGAGGATTTCTAGAACATCTCCCAAAGAAGACATTGTCAGGTGTTGATATTGGGGACCCTTCCCCCTTATCGAAGCCTGTATCCTCTGTGACAGACTCCTGAGGGGAGGCTAAGTACCTCCTCCTCCACTTTTTCTTCCTATGAATGTTTTTGGTGGGATGTTCTGGAGAAGTATCAGAAGAGTTCAATATACTCTGTTGAGTATCCTGGTGACTTATTTGGGCTGGCTGTCCCTGTGGCGCAGGAAGCTGAAGCTCATGATGCAAAGACAACTGGGGCTGGGAAGTTGGAGCCAAGGAGGGCAGAGATAGCTCCCTCTACTATCTCGAAAGCAGAACGCCTGAGAGAGAAATAAACCGAATGCTCAGAGAAGACATGTTTCCAGATCATCAGCTCCCTTCAACCTGAAGGCAAACCACTCGAGGAAGAAGTTGGAGCTGAGCTTCCCATGTTGAGACATCGGAGGGGCAAATATGGCTCCAAAAACTTCAGAGTCAATTCCAACACCTTGAATCTGGCACTGACTCTATTGCTTCAAGAGTCATCTGGCTCAGAAGTGCTCACACCCTGTCTACTTAGAGATGCCACTGGAGTCAAAGATACCATGATCTTCTGATCTGATGCGGATGGCTCCAGAATCCTTGGACCTGACTGCTCTGAAACTAAAGGTCGGACTGGAGGAGGAGTCAGTATAGGTGGGGTAGTACTCACGAAGGTCTCTGGACCCGATGGCATCCAAGTTTGGAGAACCCCCAATTGTATTTGTGTCAAAAGGAACTTCCTCATCATCCTGTCCACATCAGCCATGGTCAGACGTCTTGAGGAACGAGTGGAAGACGCTGTGGAGGACGCCTTAGAGTAAGGATGCTTAGGAGACCTGTCCAGTAAAGGAGAAGGGAGACGGGAGGACACCGGATCCAACAGCAGAGAAGATGTGATCTGTGGTGATTTGTCTTAATTTATGGTCATATCCGAAGGTTTCGAAACCTTGCGAGGCAGTTCTGAACTTAAGTCTAGGAACTTGTAGGACTCGGGGAATGCTTTTTAGCTGCTTTTTTGTCTGTTTTTTAGGGGGTTGAGCCAAGATGATGCTTCAGAGGATTTAGAAGGGAGTAACCCTCTTAGATCAACTTATTTTTTCAATCAGTTAACGCCCTAGGATTGAATGTTTTACATATGTCACAAATACATTCTAAATGTGCAAGGCCAAGACAATATATACACAGTGTGCATCAGAAAGAGGTATTTTATGCAGCTAGCCAAACATTTTTTTTAAACCAGGAGGTTTGACAACTATCGAATTTAATGGGACAAAAACTGAGAGAAAGATTTTTTTAATAGGTTAAGAAAGGGAGAAGAAGGAAGAAAGTAGTATTACTAACAATAGTAATGTTAAGATGTACTTATAAGTACAAAAAAGAAAAGAGATTACCAACTATGGTAGCAAAAAAAATTACAACACTATAGTGTAAAAAGGAAGGGAGGATATGTAATTTTAAGTTAAAGGTTTTTGGGCAATAAGTAAATAAACACACTCATGAACACTACTACTTGAGTTAGTTTGCAGTGACTATGTCCATAATTAATGGCGGCAAATGAGATACGAGGTATGTTAGGGGACTAGTGCATTGGGGTTGAGGGAGGAGCTTGAGATTTTGTGTTCTACAAGCTGGAAAAAGCGACCAAGTCAGACCAGAGGGTTGGATATGAACCCTTCTGTTGAGGAATGAATGAAAATGACATCATCAGATCAACAGATGTTATACTGACCACTGCTGCAGTACTCCAAACTGTTGGGTTAACTTGATATATAACCTAGACCTCTGGCGGCTGGGGTACCAAAACCATAACCTTCCACAGCCATACTCTCAACTTTTGACCTAAGCCTGCAAGTTTAAGGTTACATAAGCAGACTTATTACCATAAATCCTCAAAATTATCTCCAAGCCAGGATGCTATAATCACCTGAGGAAACTAAAATAATAGGTTAGCTAAGATGGAAGACGACAGAAAATGGTTCCCCCTTGGTCCAGGAGGTAGTAAGCAAGCCTAGGGAAAGGGGGATGGCAGGGTGGGAAGGAATACCACAACAATGATCAGTTGGACATCTAACGGTATGGTAACTTCTTACACAACTGTACTATGTCCTTCTGTATATCGCTGTTGTAGTATTCCAAACTGAAGGGCAATTCCCAAAGAAAAAGGGATGTAAAGGGTGGTTGGATGAGACACAAAGAGTTGTAAAGCAGTCCAAAAAGGACTGACCTGCAAAGACAACTCTGAATTTGGAAACAGCTTCTTATCTGTAATGTTTGGTAAAGGTATGGGCAGAGTACCCAGTGGCTGCTTCTTGGATAGCCCTGAAGTCTATCCCCTTGTAAGAGACTCCTGAGGAAGAATGTGTCTTTGCTGGTGAAGGAAAAAGTACAGTTGTGTACATTTACCATAAATGTAGATGTTCGAGTGTAATCACTGTTGCAATCATTACATTTGGGTAATCTGCTGGCAGGTTGCCCTCAGTCGGCCTGAATTCCCAAGTCTTGGGTCCTGCATCGGTTGCTGTCTCCTCTTCCATGACGTCAAGGGTATAAAACATGTAGCTGACGCCATTTTCTTTAGTTTTTCTTGCACCCGATGTCAGGTGCCCCCAAAAAGGTAGCGCAAAAAAAAAAATAAATAAATATACATGCATCAATATAAACTTTACCTTCATCTACAAGCAAATACACCACATAGGTTGTAGAAGATAGAGAAGGAAAGATAAACTCCAGAATGACAGGAGGATGGCGGGAGGGTAACCTGGACTGCAACAGTGAATACACTCTAACATCTACATTTATGGTAAGTGTACACAACTGTACTATGTTCTTCGTGTTTTACTGTTGCAGTCATTACATTTGGGTAGCATCCGAAAGCTAGGGTTGGGAGGCTGGGGCTAAACAGCATTAGTAGCGGCTATAAGGTCCTGCAGAACTGCAGTGGCAAATCCTGCTCTGGATTTAGGGTAAAGAGGCAAATGATGATGCTTTGTAAAGGTGTGAACAGAACTCCAAGTAGCAGCCTCTAGAATGTCTTTGGTTGGTACTCCCCTTAGAAAGGCTGCTGAAGTAGCTGCAGCTCTGGTGGAATGAGACCTAATGTCCTTGGGCACAGGTTTAACATGGTGTAAGTAGCAGAAACGGATGCAGTGGCTTATCCACTTTGAAAGTGTCTGCTTTGAAATAGCCTTGCCCTCTGATCCTGCAGTATATATCACTAGTAATTGCTCAGATTTTCTTAGCGCTTTAGTCCTGCTTAAGTAGAATCTTAGTTGTCGGTGTACGTCCAAGGAATGCAGAATTCTATCCCCCTTGTTCTGCGGATTTGGATAAAAGGTTGGCAGATGAATTGTTTGGTTAAGAGCCACACTGGAAACCACCTTAGGCATACAAGTACGATTTGTCCTCAGAGATATCCTGTCTGGGTAAAATATGATAAAAGGCTCTATAGCCAAGAGGGCCTGTAGCTCTAAAACTCTTCTTGCTGAAGTAATTGCTAGAAGCAGAGCTGTTTTCCATGATAAGAACTTTATATCAACGGTAGCAGCTGGTTCAAATGGAGGCAGGGTGAGCTTTTCCAACACATAATTGAGGTCCCATGCAGGCAATGGTGATCTTCTACTAGGCCTTAAATGTTTGGCTCCTCTAAGATACTGCTTTAGTAAAGGATGATAAAAGATTGGTGGCTCTGTATTGTAATGAGCCAAGATGGCAGAGGCATGGATTTTAATTGATGAGAAAGATAGGCCTTTGTCAAGCATCTCAGATAAGTATTGCAATATCGGAGGAATATTTGGTTCTGCTGTATTAATTCCTTGTGCTGGACTCCAAGCACAGAATCTCTTCCATTTGTCAGCATAAGATTTTCTAGTACTAGGCCTTCTGGCTTCCAAAATGACATCCATCACAGCTTTACTGAGAGGTGTTGTTTGCATGACTACATGATCAGCCATGCTGCCAGGTTCAGAGTTTGTAGTTGATTGTGCAGGATCAAGAAGTTATGTACTCACCATAACGTTCAATGTATGTGGTCCATCTCGCCTCACATTCTTATATGTTCAAAGGTTCATACTAGGCTATCTGCCCAAGGGCATTTATAAGCCTAGCCCAGAGTTTTGTACTTTCGCAACCCCTTTAGTTTGGAGGATACTATGCCCATTATTTTGCTGTGCCTCTGTCAAGCAGTGACACTGAGAATCCCTGGGGTATATCTGCGGTCTCCCATCCATTGGTCAAGATTTCTCTTGAACAAAGCCAGCGAGGTGCTCTGCCTCACATGTACCAGGATTTTGTTCCACAGCATAGGGAGTCTCTGGGTGATGAATCTGTCCCTCCAGCACGTCCTATTAATAACCGTGTCAAGGTTTAAGTCTCCCGCCCTTGTAGTTCTGAGGGATCTAGATTTTTTGAGGTGAAGCATGTTCATCAATTCTGGGTTGGACATGGCCTTGTATGTCAGGCACAGGTCACCTCTGAGCAGACGGTAAGCGACTGAATAGAGCTGGAGTTCCTTCAGTCGGGCAGCATAGGACATATTTTGAGACCCTTTATCCTTTTGGTGAGGAATTTTGGGGCCTTTCCAATTGCTGCAGGTGTCGTGTCAGATACATTCGAATGGGGCATTGTACTCAATCATTGGTCTGATGAGTGATGAGTACAGGGGGACGATGACTTCCCTTGATCTAGATGTGAATCCCTTCATGATCAGGTGGGCAATGTAGAAGGTCTTCCTAACTACTTTGGAAACGTGAGTGTCAAACGAAAGGTTACTGTCAACCTGGGTCCCCAGATCCCTGATAACCTCTTCTGAGCTCAGTGGGTTGCCACCTATATGGTAGCTAGGGGTAACCTTGTTTTTCCCAAAGGGTATGACTATGCATTTTTTGGCGTTTAACTTTAGGCCATGGCTCTGGCACCAGTTATCCATTTCTATAAGACCCTTCTGAAGGATATCTGTGTCAGATGTGTTCTCAACTATGGCGCCCAGTTTGCAGTCATCTGCAAATTTTGTCAGCCATAATCCTCCTGTGTTTGCTTGTACTTCTGAAAAGTAGATGCCGAACAGGAGTGGGCCCAGGACAGAGCCCTGTGGGACACCACTTGTGACAGGCTTTGAGTCTGACATGGCGCCAGCAACTCTGACCCTGTGGGTTCTGTCACTTAGCCAGTTTGCAACCCATCTTGTGACGTATGGGTTTACATTTAAGCTGAGTTTTTCAATGATACCTGAGTGGGGTATTGTGTCAAAAGCCTTTGCCAGGTCAAGGTAGGCTGTGTGGACTGCCTTTCCCTCATCAATGGCCTTGGTGACTGTTTCAAAAAAGTCAACCAAATTTAAAAGGCATGATCTGCCTTTGACAAAGCCAAACTGGGTCAGATCCAAAGTCTGCAAGTCCCCTATGTCTTTATTTATGAGTTCCATTATGATCCTCTCCATAGCTTTGCAGATCAGGCTTGTCAAGCTGATGGGACGGAAATTTCCAGGGTCAGTGGAGGCACCGCCTTTGTGAAGTGGGACCACAGTTGCCGTACGCCACTCCTTAGGCACGTACCCTGAGGTGAGGCTAAGATTAAACAGCTGCCCTAACTGTGGGTTTAATTCCTCATTGAGTTCGTGGAGCACACATCCGGGGACACCATCTGGTCCCATGGATGCGGTGTTTTTTGCCTTGGAGAGAGCAGTTCTCACCTGAGCATTTGAGATGTTTGGGGGGTTACAATCCTCTGGTATAGATATCTCACCTTTTGGGGGGAGGGGGGGAGAAGTTAGCACTGAACCTGTCAGCCAGTATGTTGGCAATGTCTGTAGGTTCAGTAATTTTTACATCATTTTGAACTAATTCTGAGCATATCTGGGAGTTTCCTCCCAGGTTTCTAACATACCTAAAGAAGGCCTTATGATTGTCTTTTGAGTCCTTAGCAACTTTTCTCTCAAAATTTGCCTTGGATGATTTTATGAGAGCTCTTAGTTTTTTACTTATAATGATCAAAGGTGTTTTCCCTTTTAAGGATTTTGCTCTATCTTGTAGTAGCTTCCTCCTTTTGTTGTAGAGTTTGTTTATGGCTGGGGTCCACCAGACTGGACGCTTGCCTTTGGTACAAAGAGTCTTTGTTTTGTTTGGGATTGCCTGATCCATGCAGTCCTGTAGGTGCTGGTAGAAGGCATTTGTAAGTGATTCAGCGGCTTGAGTAATGGTTTCCGAGGCTCGGGGCCTTAAAGGAGACCACACCAGTCTTTAGAGGTGGGAAGCGGGCTTTTGAGAAGTTCTTCACGGTGGTCTTTTTATCTCAGGTGGGGGATGTGGACTTCCAGTGAGATTAGTTTATGGTCTGATCTCACCAGCGAGGGTATACTTCGGTGTTGAACATTGTGACCTCATGTTCGTGATGATGAGATCTAGTATGTTTTCTCCTCTTGTGGGGATGGTGACTAGTTGTTCCATGGCATTTGAGTTTATGAACTCTAGGAACCTTTGGGCTAGAGTGTTGGGGCTTGAGTAGTGATCCCAGTCTATATTTGGGTAGTTGAAGTCACCTAGTATGATGGTGTTTGGAGATACATTTATCCTCTCCAGTGTTTTCAGGAAAGCTATGTGAGGTTCCTGAGATTGAGAGGGTGGCCTGCAACATGCTACAAATTGCAGAGCAGTCTTGCCTATGGTTAATTGCACCTGGATGGTCTCCGATGCATCGTGCGTTGCCACCAACCTTGAGGTGTGAGTGTCCTTGATGAATATAGACACCCCCCCTCCTTTCTTGGTGTTGTCCGGATTTTGGGGCCGGAACGCATGATATGAGGTAAAACCTGATAGTGCCGGGGTGCTCTCTGGAGCCTTGAACCAGGTTTCAGTCACAGCACAGACATCGATGTTCTCCATACTGAGAAGGGCCTCGAGTGCGTGCATCTTGAGGTTGAGACTTCTGGCATTGAGCAGCATTACCCTTAGTTTTTTCCTTTTTTGTGTACTAGGGTGGTAGGTTTAGAATTTGAGCCTTGCCTAAAAAAGGCACTATGGGGGTGGCAAGAGCCTTTGCCAATATCCGAAGCCCAGGGTGACAGGTGCAAGCCGTCCCTTGCGAAGCAGCGTGGCTTGTCCAGCATGTCATCCCAGGCAGACAGACATTGGATCCCCTTTGAATGACACCAGAGTTTAAGCCAATTATTAAAGCTGATCATCTTGTCTCTGTATTGTGGCATCATTCTTGGTGAAGGTAGGATACTGCTCAAGGTCAGGGTCATACCTGCCTGGGCTACATAATCAGAGAGCTCCTCTATGTCTCTTTTCATGTAGTCCAAGGAGGTACGTCTCAGGTCGCTCACACCAGCGTGGACAATGACAGAGTCGTACTTGTACCTGCTGTTGAGAGACCTGAGTGCTTGCGTTATGTGGCGGATTCTAGCGCCCGACAGGCAGCTTACTGTGACCTTCTCCTTACTCAATCTGGTGAGTGGGACG
The DNA here is from genome assembly GCF_019279795.1 of Protopterus annectens. NCBI lineage: Eukaryota > Metazoa > Chordata > Ceratodontiformes > Protopteridae > Protopterus > Protopterus annectens. The sequence continues at coordinate 1,717,463,297 of NC_056739.1, read as the reverse complement.
TCAGTGTGTCTGACTATGGAGTCACCAATGACGAGTGTGTCTGGCATTGTGTTTGGCCTTAAGGGCTGTGACTGTTTGGCACACTGACTATGTGGTCTATGTGTTGAATGTGATGTGTCCTGAGGTGGCAGTTGTTTGGGTGTCTGCTTTGGTGGCCTCTGCTGTTTTGGTAGATTTTTGATCAGAGCCTCCGAGTATGTCTTTGTGTATTTATGTGTATGATTTGAAGTTTTGATGGTACTATGTGAGACTGGGTTTGTGGTGTGTGTGGTTACCTTCTCCTCCTGTCTGGTCTTGCCAGTCCTATGTTGAGAGAGCTCAGCCTCCAGTTTGGCTATATAGTTGCATCTCTCGCATGTATTTGTGTTTTGTGGAAGAAGGAGAGGGTTGTCCGTGTACATGAGACAATTGTAACATTGCCTCAATATTCCCAGATTCACCAGCTGAGCAGGAGAGGACACTAGCAACTGATCCCTTGACATGCTAGAAGGAATAGACAAGGACTTTGAAAAGACTCCGGGGGATGTGGGTGATCGAAAAGGGATTTTGGCTGGTGGGGTACTATGTATAATAAAAGTGCTATATCAAAGAAAAAAAATACTTTAGGAGCAAGTGCTAGGCTTTACAGATAAAGAATAGTCTACTAAAGAATCAAGTAGAGCTGAACTTTTTAGATATACAATACGCTGGTTTGATCAGCAGTACAGTTCAAGGAAGGCTGTTTCTTACTCACGGGTTAGGAGCCGAGCATCGGCTCTGACTCGGCCAACTTAATGTTTCTAGCACGAAGTCTCTAATTGGCTGGGCTAACCTGGTATCCCATGTTGCACTGCTCCATAGCCCCAGATCTAGTTTGCAGCAATCACAGTCACACCCCATGCACAACCACAGTCCAGGAAGGTAGAACACTATCCAATGTAACAAAGAAAAAAAACAACCAACCTTCAAGGGTACTCCAGACCAAATATCGCCTCCAAATCCTCCAGGAGGGGGGAAGGTGGGAGGGTATGTAAGAATGTGAGGCAAGATGGACCACATACATCGAACGTTATGGTGAGTACATAACTTCTTGATGTTATGTGGTCCAATCTCGCCTACATTCTTACTCACGGGACAGCATCCCCAGCACCTCTATCCTGGGAGGCTCAAAGGAAGATACTCCTGAGAACTATAAACCAAAGGAAGCCCGGCCCCTAGAAGCCACATCTAATTTGTAATGAGCAATAAAGGTGCGAGGAGAAGCCCACGTGGCCGCAGCACAAATATTATCCAAAGATAGCCTAGAATGGTAAGCTACTGAAGTGGAAACAGCACTGGTAGAGTGAACCTTGAAGGGGAACGGTAAATTTCTGCCTGCTGACGCACAGATATAGGAAATGCAATCAGAAGTCCATCTGGAAATAGTAATCTTAGAAATCGGGGAGCCTGTTCTATTTTCTGAAAAGGACACAAACAGTTGGTCAGATTTCAGGAGTTGCTTTGTCCTGTATAAGTAGAAACGTAGCTGCCTGTGCACATCCAACTGATGAAATCTAAACTCTGCCTTGTTGGAAAACTGAGGGAAGAAAACTGGCAGCTCAATAGACTGATTGAGATTAACAGTAGATGTAACTTTAGGAAGAAAGGAAAGGACGGATTAGGTCTCAAGAAAACCCTGTCCTTATGAAAGATTAAATATGGGGCTTTGATGGATAGAGCTTGAATCTCAGACACCCGTCTGGCTGATGTGATGGCTATTAAGAAAGCAGTCTTCTAGGACAAAAGTTTTAATTCACAGGTAGCAGCTGGCTCGAAAGGTGGGGAAGTCAGGGCTTGCAAGACAAAGTTTAAATCCCATGGCATGATGGGTTCTGACACAGGAGGCCGTAGTAACAAGGTGCCCCTCAAAAAGGCCTTACAGAGTTTATGAGCCATAAGGAGAAGGTTTGTAAGAGGTATGAAAGTTAGAAATGGTGGCCAGCTGGACCTTAATGGTCGCAGGAGCAGAACCCTGCTGAAAAAGCATGGATAAAAAATCCAAAACAAGCAGGAATAGGGGCTGTGTAAGGGTCCATTCCCTGGGCATGAGCCCAAATAGAAAATCTTTTCCACTTGCTGGAATAAATTTTCCTGGTGGAAGACTTATGAGAAGAGGATAAAATGCGTACAACCTCAGGTGAAAAACGAAGTCTGACTAAGGATGGAAGTGGAGTAGCCAGGCTGTCAACCTGAGGGTCCGCAGGGAGGGATGGGACTGTCCTGATGTGTGTCAGTAGGTCTGGCGCTGGGTCCAGAATCCAAGGACTGTCCACTGTGTACTGATGAAGAAAGGAGAACCAGACTTGGTGAGGCCAGTGTGGGGCAATTAGAATCATCTTGCTTCCCAAGAATATGGCTTTCTGAATCACTCTTGGTAACAGAGGAAACGGAGGGAAAGCATAGAGCAGACCGGGGGGGTCAATCGTGGACTAGAGCATCCCTGGGTGACTCCCCTTGTGGGGGGATCAGTGTGAAGTAGTTTCTGCACTTGGCATTGAGGGGACTAGCAAAAAGATCACAGCAAGGCTGACCCCACCTGCTGAAAATCTGTTCCGCTACACGGCGGTTCAGGGACCACTCGTAAGGCATCAGAATAGCTCTGCTCAGCCTGTCTGATATCACACTGGCCTTCCCCGGAATGTGCGTTGCCATTAGGAACCGTTGGGAAGACACTGCCCATTGCCACACTCGCATAGCCTCTCTGCACAGGGGATAAGATCTGGTTTCACCTTGCTTGTTCAGGTACCACACAACGGACATGTTGTCCGAGTGAATTGCAATCGTTCCCAGAGGGAGAGAGCTCTGAAGTGCTCGCAATGCCAGTAACACTGCTCTTATTTCCAAGACACTGATGTGCAGATGTACCTTGTGATCTTGCCACGTGCGCCTTGGACAGTCCTGCCAAGATGATGCCCCCCCCACCCCATCTGGGAGGCGTCCGTGGTCACCGTGGCAACAGGTGACATAGGAACAAACTGTTTCCCTTCGTCCAGGTTGGTGGAGCGTAGCCACCAACGAAGGTCCTGTTTGCACCGGTCGGTTAGTAGGATCAAGTGGGACAGGGGGAATTCCTGAAAGGACCATTGGGCAAAGAGGAGCCACTGCAGAAGCTTCATGTGTAATCTGGCTAGAGGCACTAACATAATGGTGGCTGATATGGATCCTAGGAGCTGTAGAACCATCTGGCCTGAACTTTCTTGAGGGGTAACAATGCGCAAACCTGACTCTGCAACACTGCTATCCTTTCTTGGGGGAGGAACGCCCGCATACAAATGGTGTCTAGCTCTGCGCCTATAAATGTGACACGCTGTGAGGGCAGCAAGGCAGATTTTCCCCAGTTCAAGGTAATTCCTAGTTGATGACAAAGGGCAATGGTAGTTTCCCTGACCTGAATGAGAAGATGCCTGGTGAGGAGCCAGTCGTCCAGGTATGGAAACACTTGGAATTCTTGACATCTCAGGTGAACTGTCACCACTGCCAGACACTTGGTGAACACCCTGGGGGCTGTGGTGAGACCAACGGGCAGGGCACGAAACTGAAAGTGACTGGCTCCCAGCCGGAAGCGCAAGTGACTCCTGGATGCCCTGTCCATTTTGATATGGTAGTAAGCATACTTGAGGTCGATGGAGCACGTCCATACTTCTTTTCCCAGCAATGGAAAAATAGACTGGAGGGTGACCATTCGGAACTTGGACTTTAGAACGTAGTGATTAGGTCGGCTGAGATCCAAGATGGGTCTCCGGTCCCCTGTTTTTTTCGGCACCAAAAAAAGTCTTGAGTAAGTCCCTAATCCGACCTGGTCTAAGGGGACAGGCTGGATGACTCCTTTTTCTAGCAACTTTGAAAATTCTAGTCTTGCGTGATCCCTTTGACTGGGTGGATCGTCTGAGATTCTCTTGACTGGAGGGGGTGGGGGGTCTGATAGCAATGGGAAGGTATAACCTCCGGTAACTATTCGAAACACCCATCGATCCTAGGTAATACTTGCCCAGGCTTCCGTATGCAACGAAATGCGCCCCCCGACTGGCTCCGGAAGAGCACAGCCGGGCAACACATCAGGAACGATGATAGGAAGACCCGCGAAAGGAATCACGGTCTCCCGAATTGCGAGGGCCTCCTCTGCCCCTGGGGCGGCGTCTTCCAGAATAGCCTCCCCCTCCTCTGCCTCTGGAGGGGGACTCACCTTGAGCGTCAGGGAAAGACTTCTTGTGACTTTTTGAACCACATCTTCCCTCCCCCTCTGACCCTTGGGCTAAGGCCTAGAAGGGAGGGAAAAACAGACCCCTATGGCAGACAGGGTCTTTCCCTCTTGCTCGCATCTGGTGAGGGTGTCTTTCACTTTGGTCCCAAAGAGTGAGGACCCATCAAAGGGGGCGTCAGTGAAGGAAGACTTGAAGGCCTCCACAAAATGACACAGGCGCATCCAGGCTTGCCTCCTGAGGACTACACCTGAACTAGCTACCCTACTCGCCCCTTCGGCTGCATAAGATATGAGCCTCATGGACGAGTTGATAATCGAGCCAAGGGTAGACAACTGGGCGTTGACGGTCTGCACTAACGCCTCAGGTACGTTACCCGTTAGAGTATCTCCTAACTCTTTCAGGAGATCTCTCTGGAGCCGAGTAAAATGACAAAGATAATTCAGCGACCGTAGTGTGAAGGTTGCTGAAGAGAGGGTACGCTTCCCGTACCGATCCATACTCCTGGACTCCTTGTTAGGAGGATGGACGGAGGAAGAAGACTTGGCTACTTCTTGCTGAGTGGCTGCCGCCACCACCATGGCATTCACAGAAACCCCTTTGGACAGGAACTCTTTCCCAGGTGGAGCTGAAAGAAATTTATTAGGGCGTCTGGGTACTGGTCCCACCAAGTCAGGAGTCTCCCACACCCTTCGGCAGATCAAATTTAGGAGCTCATCGAAGGGTGGAGACACCCAGGAGGTGGAGGGTTGAGCCCCAATGGCCTTGAGAAATACAGACTCCTCCTCAGAGGGGGTCTTGGACTGCCAGCCGCCTCTCTGCCTCAAAATCTCCAGGATGTCAGAGAAAGAGACGTCATCGGAGAATGACTTGGGGGACCCCTCTGATTCCTCGAGGTCGGTATCAAGTGAGGAACTCGTCCTGGGAGTCTATGTGCTTCCGCTTGCACAACTTCTTTCTTGGGGGCTCCTCAGGCACGGACTCCAAGGGGCCCTCAGAAAGTAGGGGACCGCTCATGGGGGTATCCCCAGACCTTTGGGCTCTGCCATCTACTGATAGAGGGACATCAGAGGCTCTAGCCGGTGTGGAGGGGGACGGAATGATCGATCTGGGTGATGTAACTGAAGATCTGGCCAATGCGCTCATCATGGCCTCGAAGGCCGGTCCCCCGAATCAGAGGACTGACCGGCCTCTGAAGCCACGACTGGAGCCGGAGTTCCCCGAGCCGATGCGCCGAGAGGAAGGCTCGGAACAGACAGAAGTCCCAAAGTATCCCCCTCGGGCCCAACAGAGGAAACACGGGTTCCGAAACCAGACGATGGAGCCGACATGGTTGGAGCCGACGTCGGCACTGATAAACCCTTAGTAGGTATCGGGGCCGGCAGAAGAACATCACTCGGAGCAGAATACTCCGGCTCCGAAGACAAGGAGGTGCTCGGAGGAGGAATTATCGGTACAAGCATTGGGACTGGCTCTGGAGCAGACTGGGTTGGAGCTGAAAATAATTTTGCCAAGACAGGCGACTGCAGGAGCCTCTGAACCACCCTATCAACATCCAAATCAGAAAGCCTGGAGGATTTGGAGGAAAGAGAAGGTGACTGTCATCTCCTGTCTGGAGATCCATGCCTAGAGATATTTGACAAATAAATTGGTGTCTTGAAACGTTTTACCTAGTGGTCTGTTGGACTTGGACCTAGAATTTATTGAAATTGAGTTTCCACGTTTTATTAAGAGGAAAACCTTTATTGTTACTGGAGAACAGCGCCCAAAACTGCATTTTAGGTATAGATAATTCCTGAACAAGAGAGGAATCAGAAGAAACAGAAACCTGATCTGAAAATTCATAATCAGTGTCTTGCCTAGGCCTCTTATCAGGAGGGGGATGGGTACCCCTGATCAAGGTAATAAGGTCTTCAGCCATTTTGATCATCTGTTTTTTAGGCATAGAGGCCTGTGCACATGGCTCATACGTCGTTTGTTTAGTTTTAGAAGTTGCTTTTGTCTTTGGTTTTGCAGCTTTCGTCTGTTTGATATACAAATGTTGAGGTCTGAATACACCCTCAGAAGCCGGTGGCGGCTCAGCGGGTCCGGACCCATCCGAGGGAGATATAACCGTCGGTCCAATACCTTGAGTATCTTGCGGCATGCCGGACTCCATATGGGTGTCTGTAGAGGCCTGCGACTCGAAGGTAGCGGGTATCAGGGGCTGCGAAAGCGCCTCACTGAGTACCGGCAAACCGGTGACTGGCTTAAGAGAAGCTTCATTGTCAGTTTTGGATCTCGACTGCCTTTCTCTGTCCTTTTATTTGCGTTTTTTATGTACTCCGGTAGTCAGATTACTATCTGACGACATTTCTGGTTAGTTAAATCTGTTTCCAAAATACTTTGATGCAAAAATATACCGACGCTTAAATAGTGCATTGGTTAAATCTAGCACAAAACTGACAGCCAGGCACGTTGAGATCAGGGCCTAGGCAAGGAATACAGTATGGACGGAAATCCTTATGAGGTATATGCTTTCCACAAGTAATACAATTACTAACTTTTTCTGACATCGGTAAAAAGCAAGAAAAAAGTTTCCCCAATGGGGTACTTAGCTTTAGTGAAAACTTTGGTTCTGGAACTCAAACTCGAATATTTCAGTGGTCGGCCGACTGGCACTTGCGAAATGCTTCTGCTTCGGGCACCGCACAGCAATAAAGACTAAAGAAAATGGTGTCGGCTGCATGTTTTATACCCCCTGACGACCTGACGTCATGGAAGAGGAGACAGCAACCGACGGAGGACACAAGACTTTGGAATTCAGGCCGACTGAGGGCAACCTGCCAGCAGATTACCCAAATGTAATGACTGCAACAGTGAAACATGAAGAACATCACTTGCTATGGATTTAGAAATCCAAGACTTGCCATGGAAATCCAATTAGCAAAAGTTTGCTTTGAAACAGGGTTACCAAGCTTGGATTTTTGAAAGGAGACAAACTAGTTAGTCTTGTGGACAGACTGTTTTGCCTAACCAGAATCTGACCTATGTACATCCAGTGAGTGCAGGATTCTCTCTCTCCTGGGTTAGGAAAGAAGGTAGTGAGATTGACAGCCTGGTTGAGAGATAGCTCATTTACCACTTCAAGCATAAAAGAGGTACTGAGCCTCAAAATTAATCTGTCCTTATGGAAGAGTGAAAATGCTATCAGGGCTCAGAGACTCATCTAGCTGACATAAGAGCATCTTGAAGTATGGTTTTCCAAGTACAGAATTTGAGAGAAGCAGTGGATGCTGGCTCAAAAGGTGGAAGAGTATGTTTTTCCCGAATAAAATTAAGGTCCCAGGGAGGCAAAACAGCTTTCCTAGGAGGTTTTTAGGTGGAGAACACCCTTAAGAAAGTGTTTTACCTCTAGTCTAGATATTGGGGGTGGGGTTGAGAGGTATGCAAGCAAAAAAAGGCCAACAGGAGCACCTTACACGTGCAGCATGCCAGACCAGTGTTTAAGGGCTCACACAAAACGCAGGACAATGACAGCACCCCATTTGTATACTGTTCCGTTTATAAGCATGATACCAAACATGATACCAAACAGAAAATCTTTTTCATTTAGCAATGTAACACTTCTAGGTAGTAGGGCTTGTTGCCTCCTGAAGGGTCTCTATCTGAAGCATGTCCTCAGAAAATTGGTGACTGGAAGGGATCAAAATCCTATCATCCAAAACATCAGGCTGAAAAGTGAAAGGCTGAGGTGGAAAGAGAACCCTTTAGTGTGAGCAAGTCCATGACCCCTGGTTAGGAAGTAGAGAAGGGGGGAACCAATGTTGCCTTGAACAAAAGGGAGTCATCAGCAGAATCTTTGCTTTGTCTCTCTGGATTTTTAGGAAGTCCTTTGGGAGAACAAGAAGTGGAGGAAAGGCATACAGGAACTTCCCTTTCCAATCAAAGGACATAGCATCCATTTCCCATGCTTGAGGACAAGTAGCAATGGAGCAGAAAACAAGTTGTTTGTTGGAGATGGTGGCAAATAAGTTTATATGTAGGACACCCCATTTGTGGAGTACGTCTAGGAAGACCTCCCCTGTTCAATATCCATTCATGAAGGTCTCCTTGATCTGCTTAGAAAACCTGCCAGGACACATTGTTGTGACAGGATGCAAGTGACTGAAGGGATAAGTTTGCTTTTGTGGCCTTATTCCATGCCTTAAGTGCCAGTATGCAAAGCTGGTAAGACCTCCACTTGGTATTGTTTGTGAAACTCCTGAGCAGTGCTGGGGCCCAGGAATGTGAAAAGGTCTGTATGGCCTGTATTAGTGCCCACATCTTCAGGTTGAAGTACTCTGATTTCAGATTTAGTGGCCACTGGCTCTAAACTCACAAAGAGCCTGTCCATGACCCCCATGCAATGTCTGAGGCATCTAGGTGCAATTCTTCTTTTGGTTTCTATTGTCTGAAAGACAGGCCTTGGGCAAGTACTGCCCGTGATATTCACCACTGGATTTCTTTCTCTCTTTAAGCAGGGGAGGATAGGAATGTGTGTGTTCAGAGGATGGGAAAGCTGACACCAAATGGACTTCAGGTACCACTGGAGCTTTCTCATATGGGGCCTTGTCAAAAGGAACCTTAGGTATGACTGCAGCTGTGAACACCTGGGTCCTGATGCCGTGCAGGCCTGAAAGGGTAGTATAGACCGGAAGTAACTGGACAGACTGTGTATCTTGTCTGGAGGCAGGAAAGCCTGCATGATTCTGTTGTCCAGTCTGCAGGTCAAGAAGACTAGGTCTTGGATTGGTTTCAGAGTGGATTTTTAAGCTGACCGTGAACCCAAGACTGAAGCAGGGACACTTGTGAGGTTGAGATGGAGCATAATGATTTGAGGAGATGAAGCCTACATTAACAAGAAGTCCAAGTAAGGGAATATTTGAATTCCCTAACTCCTGCAGAAAGCTGTGACACTTTTTGAAAACCCAGGGTGCTGTAGAAAGTCCAAAAGGCAAAGCAGGGAACTCTGTGACGACTAAACCAAAAACCTAAGCAATTCCTGAAAGAATGGCGAATTGGAAAGCGGAGATAAAGGCTCTTTAGACAAAAGGACACCAGAAAGGTTTGTGGAAGAATGAAGAGCAAAAAACTTTGGAGGAACAGCATTTTAAAAGATGGGACCCTGAGAAATGTGTTGAGAGCAGACAGATCCAATATAGATCTCCATTCTCCCTCTTTTCTTAGAACCAAGAAAGGTCTTTAACAGAGCCATTTTCCCACTTACTGCTGTGGCAGAGGTTCTATAGTACCTTGGCTGAGAAAGGCCTGAATGCTGGGAGACAGAAGCTTTATCTGAGTGTGAGGTGAAGGAAGGATGTCCCTAAATGGAGGGACTTCCTTCCAAGTCATTTCGCAACCCAGTTGAATAACTGAAAGGACCCATCTTGTCTGTGTTGATCATCTGCCACTTTTCTTTAGAAGAGGTGAGCCTTTTGGATAGGAGGATATTGGGACCAAGGGAAAAGAAGGAGCAAAGAAAGTAGTCAGACTGACTTCTCAGGCTTCTTGACCCTACGAGGGTGGTCTGGGCTGCTGGCAGGCAAAAAAATGGGCTTTAGCAGAGTAGTTTCTCTGGTATCTGGTACCTGAAGGAAGCAGATTTTGTCATTTTCCCAGGTTCTTGTAAGGTTTTAAATAAACTGAGTGCACATCAGGGCCAAAACTCAGGTCCCCATTCAAAGGGGAATCTAGAAGTTTGGGTTTAGTGTCCTCAAGAAGGGATCGAGAGCTTAGTCATGTATACCTTCTAATAACAGAACTTCTGGCAGCTGCTTTGAAGGAACCTTCCTCTGTGTCATAGCTGCAATTGATGCTATACCTTGCCAATTGTGAAGCTTGAGCAACCAACAGACATGGCCTGTGCCTACTGGCTGATCTTTTCATTGAAGTCACGGTTTTGTCGAAGTTCCCCAAAATAGACAGCAAACATTTACTCATTTGTAAAAAAAGCATAAAATGAACCAGAATAAAATGATGGCCAGTAGTTATAAAAGTGAAACGTCTTTAATGGAATCCAAACAAATGCTTTCACAGTTACAAAGACTGCTTCTTCAGACAATACTATTAGTCAAAAACCTTCATCCCTTAAATACAGTGCTTGACATTCAAATGAACTACCGTCCTGATCGTTACACATTTAAAGAAACACCATCATTGCTACTGCAAAAACAGCTAGTACTAAATACATTTACTAAAACTAGTTGCATTCAAAGCTGTATAATAAAATATGTAACTAAAACCACATTACCTATTTAGTATTTATGTATCTATACAATATGCAAATTACATATAAACAACCTATAAAAAATAAAAATAAAATTTTTAGAAAAAAAGAATAGTTGTGTAAAATCTTACCATAGCCACAGATGTCCTTCTCTTCCATGTTGCAGTATTCTAAGTGTTGGATTCTTCACCTCAGGTGACCCGAATGTTGGCTCCTATACAAAAGCTTAAGCTTGGTTGCTGCAGGTGCGTGGGACGTCACACGTAGGGCTATAAACTAGGGACCTTAAATGTGACATCTGCACGCACAGGCCTCAGAACTTAATTGCCCAGTCGGACAGTTGAGTAGAAAGAGCCAAATGATGTCCACAGGAAGTGTGAAGTGCCATTTGCTGGCTAGTCTGACCACAGTCTAGGTGGTGCTCCAAGGTGCCCTTTAGACAGGTCAATAGGAATGAAGGGGGACATGTGGGAGGGAAGGAATACTGCAACATGGAAGTGAAGGACATCTATGGTTATGGTAAGATTTTGCACAACTATTCTATGTCCTTCTATTCCTATGTTGCATTATTCTTAGTGTGGGAAAGTGCCACAGCTTAGGAAGGAAGGAGGTAGAGGTAGCCGATTCCAGAAAGCCCTACAGGACTGCCCTAGCAAACCCTGCCCTGGCACTGGAGACATCGCCCAATTTGTAGTGTCTGGTAAAGGTATGTATAGTGGACCAGGTGGCTGCCTCCACAATGAAGGCTGTGTCCAGGCCTTTGGGGAAAGCTTTGGAGGATGCCACAGCCCTGGTAGAGTGAACTCTTACCCTCTGAAGTAGGTCCTTGCCATGGTGGGAGTAGCAGAAGCAGATAGTGTTTTTGATCCAGCAGGAGATGGTTTGTTTGGAGACTGCCTTGCCCGGGGCCCTGGGATGGAAGGATACAAACAGTTGGTTGGATTTTCTGATGGACTTAATTTTGTCTAGATAAAACCTTAGTTGTGTGTGAACGTCCAGGGAATGAAGTATCATCTCACTGTCATTAGTGGGAGAGGGGAAGGAGGAGGGCAGGTGAATGGACTGGATGAAGGACAGTTCATTGACCACCTTTTGCATGAAAGAAGGGTTGGTGCACATGGTCACCTCGTCCTTGTGGAAGACAGCGTAGGGTGGGCAGGCCATGAGAGCTTGCAACTCTGACACCCTTCTAGCAGAGGTAAGGGTCACCAGCAGAACAGTCTTCCAATTGCACATTTTGAGTGTTGCAGAACTGGCTGGTCCAAAAAGAGGCAGTGTGAGCTTTTCTAGGATGAAGTTAAAGTCCCAAGGGGGTGGGATGGGCTTTCTTGGTGGTCTGATGTGCAAGACCATTTCAGGAATAATTTAACATCTAGCTTGGCTAGTAGAGGGGGTTCTAGGAGTAAGCAGGCAGAGACTGCACATAGATGGACTTTCACTGAAGAGTACAAAAGGCCAGCCTTGAGAAGTTCACACATAAATAAGGACTAGAGGAGTATCCACTTGAAAGGGGTACCTGTGCCTCTGGAGACACCACTTGGAGAATCTTTCCCATATTGACATGTAGGATCTCCTCGTAGTAGGGTTCCTGGCCTCCCTCAGGACTGAAAGCATGCCCTCAGAATAGTGGTTTCTGAAGGGAATTAAAAGTTTATCACCCAGAGTGTTAGACGTAACATCTGTAGGTGAGGATGAATGAGTGTTCCCTTCCGTTGTGTAAATAGGTCCACCATGTGGGGTAACTTGTGATGATTGTCCTTTGCGATTGAAAATAGTAGTGGGAACCAGTGCTGTCTTGGCCAATAGAGAGTCACCAGCAAGATTTTTGGTTTGTCTTTCCTGATCTTCAGGACCACCTTTAGAATGAGAGGGAACAGTGGAAATGCATATAGAAACCGTCCCTTCCATGAAATGCTGAAGGCGTCCACCCTCTAGGCCAGTGGAGAGTGGTCCTTGGTGCAGAATTTCTTTGTTTGTTCTGGGGGGGGCAAACAAATCTATCTAAGGTGTGTCCCACCAGTGGACAATATCTAGAAAACCTTCCCTGTTCAGCATCCACTCGTGTTGGCAGAGAGAATGATCTACTGAGAACATCCGCTTGTTGGTTGTCCTTGTAAAGGATGTACGTTGCTTGCAGGGATAAGTTGTTTCGGGAGGCAAGGTCCCAAACTTGGACTGTTATCCGGCAGAGGAGGTAGGACTTGGTCCCTCCTTGTTTGTTGAGGTACCACATGACTGTAGGATTATCTGTGAAGATTTAAAGGGGGGCTGGTTGCAGGACTGGGAGAAAGGCTTTCAGGGCCAAAAGGACTGCTGTAATTTCCCTCACATTGATGCGTTTCTTTTGGAGGGTAGGTTGTCAGGTCTCCTATACCATGAAGCCCTTCATAGTAGCCCCCCAGCCTAGGTCTATTGCGTCTGTATGCATGTACCGAGTCCGGTGGGGGTTGAAGTGGCAGGCCTGGGTTCATTTGGATTAGTTGTATCCACCACCTTAGTTCTGCTTCGAGGCAGAGCAAGAGTGGAATCTGAACCTCTAGAGGGTGTTCGTGTTGGGACCACACATTCTTCAAGTACCACTGCAGTTTTCACATATGCATCCTGGCCAAAGGTAGCATATGGATGGTGGCTGCCATTAGACCCAGAAACCATAAGAATTATCTTGCTGATATCTGTTGGACATGCATCAGGTCTTGCAAGTGGGTAGAGAAGGAGAGAACTTTGTCCTGAGGGAGGAATGTCTGCATCAAGTCTGTTCTGATCCTGCAGCCCAAAAAGATTTTGTCCTGCTGGGGGGTTAGGGATGTTGAGGGTAAACCTCAAGCCTTGTAACAGGGAAATGGTGAACTGCAAGTGGTTTTGTAGGGTGTCCTCTTTTTCTGCCAGAATGAGGATTTTGTCTAAGTAGGGGTAAATTTAACTGCCTTTGGTTCTGCAAAAGACTATTGCTGGGGCCAGCCATTTTGTGAACACCCTGGGTGCAGTAGATAAATCAAAGGGCAAGACTGTAAATTGAAAGTGAGAACAAGGCCCAATAAAATGCAAGTATTTTCTGTGAAAGGGTTTTATGGGGATATGGAGGCAGACCTCCTAGAGTGTGGCCATAAAGGCCTGGGCTGGTAATAGTGGGAGAAGGGTTTGTAGGGATAATATTCTGAATGAAGGAACTTTTAAGAAGAGGTTTAGAAAGGACAGATCCAGAATTGGCCTCCAAGGGACATCTTTTCTGGGAATAAGAAATAATCTTGAGTAAAAGCTTTTTCCTTCTTGTCCTAGAGGGACAGGTTGTATAGTTCCATGGTTCAGAAGATCCTGTAGGATCTGGGGAATAAGGTATAGTTGTTTCTTGGGGAGAAATGGGATCTTCCTTGTTAAGGGGCTTTTCTTTCTGAGAGAGGAAATATCCCTCTTGTAATATTGCCAGCACCCACCGGTCTATGTTGATGGTTCGCCACAGGGGAAGGCAGTGGGAGAGGTGGGCTGATAATGGTAGGTGGGTAAGGCAGCAGTCACGCATTGTTGGATCCAACTTCTGTCATGAAAATGCAGTCTTTGAGTAGGCTGAGAGGTGGCTGGTCTGGAAGTGGTCTGCCTCCGGGCTCCTTTTCTATGCCTGGAAGAGGATGGAGTAGCAGAGGAGGGAGTCCTCTCCTGACAAAAGTAGTTTTAACAGGGTAATTCCTGTAATATTTGGGAATAGGAGACACCAGCAGGTGCATAATGTCTTGAAGCTCTTTACTTTTCACCTGAAGGTTTTTTAAAGACGTCTGCAGACTGCTTACCAAACAGTAGGTTGTGGTCTAGAGGGGCATCAAGGATTTTTCACTTGAAGTCCTCTGGTAGGGAATTAAGGCATAGGACTGAAGCAGAGGCAGCATAACTGCATCAAATAGAATGCTTGGCCACTTGAGAAGCCAGGGACAGTTTAGATGCGACCTCTGTTTTGCTAGGGTAGTCAGGCATGGATGACAGGAGGGTAGAAGCTTGGGAAACTAGGTCCAAATCATATTTTATCATATCGGTTTGAGAGTTGATAGCTCTGAAGGCTAGGGTGGAGGAGGTATAAACCTTCATTCCTATAGTGTCCATGTTCTTACTTTCTTTGTCGGTAAAAGAGATGAGGAGGGGATCGGTCTTAACTGCTTATCAGTGGATACAGAAATCACTGCTGGATCTGCCAGGGGTGGTCTTTCCAGGGATTTTTGGTCATCTGGCACTTTATAGAAACGATCTGATCTCTTAGGAGCTGGTGGTTGTGAATCTGTGTTTTTTGATGCTGAAAAGAATGCCATCAAGGTAGGCAAGAATAACTGGTGGAATGGCTGAAGAGGAGGGCAATTCCACTTGAAGTAACTCAAAGTATCTCTCTTGAGTTTCAGTCATTTGGGAAGTGTCCCATTTACAGTATTCTTTCATCTTTGTGATGGTCTCCCCAAAGGTGATATCCTCTGGTGGAGAGCCCCCTTCAATGGATTCATCAGGGGAACAGTATTCTAGTGGAGGCGCAATTTGAGATGAGCAAGTAATGGACTCATCAGAAGAGGAGTAGTAAACCTCCTGTTGTTCTTCCTGGGAAGTGAGAAGGTGGATGGAAGAAGCTGAAGCAGGCCTAGAGCTGAGAAAAGGGATGGTGCAGGGTGAAGAGGCCGTGTGGGCCTAAGGGCCATGAAGGCCTGCATCAAGGAATTGGTGAAAGATTGCCAGTCAGGAACTCCCTCTGTGAAGGGGGCGGTATTTAGTTTTCTGCTTCCTTTTTAAAGTAGTAGTCCTAGGAGAAGGCCTAGATTCAGGGGCTTGGATGGGAGCTGGGGCTTCAGGTGACAGCATCCCAGTCAGTCATCTGGCAGTGACTGGTTCCCTGTCGACATCGGTAGGGACCAGCGTCTGAGCCATCTCCATGGACGTACTAGCTGTTACTTCCAAAGCGGCTTCCTCAAGGGGAGTCGACAAAGTTGACTGCTGTAAAGGACGTCCCTCAACCCTTAAATCGGAAGCTGATGGGATGTCTGAGGGCGGGGTGGCAGAAGTATTAGGCCTAGGCAACTTGGCTTTTTTTCGTGGTGGGTCCGCTGGGGTGTCCAATTCGGGATCCAAACTGAGTGCTAATTTTTTAAGCCTTTGATTTTCTAGGTACAAATTAAGGGCTACCAGATGGCTACTGAGGGTCTTTAGCACAAAGGATTGACAAATAGGGCAAGAGGTATGGCCGTGTTCTCGGCCTAGGCAAAATACGCAATGGTCGTGCATGTCCTTATGTGGAATCTGACGTGCACATCGGCATTTACCCTTCTTAGTGGACATCGGCTAATGGGGAGAACAGCAAACCAAACTCAAGTAAGCGAAACAAAATCCCCCAATGGGGTACTTAGCTTTTAGACATCTTGAAAGTAGAGGAGCGAAGTGAATGATGTGACAGTCAACTGTGGCTGAAAAGTTCTGAGGTCTGTGCGTGCACGTCACATTTAAGGTCCCTGGTTTATGGCCCTACGTGTGACATCTCGCGCACCTGCAGCAACCAGGCTTAAGCTTTTGTATAGGAGCTGGTTCAGGTCATCTGAGGCGGAGAATCCCACACTAAGAATACTGCAACATAGAAATAAAAGGACATCATGTGTTACCCTGCTACCCCACCAGTATACACATATTGCTTAATGTCCTATTAAAACTGTGTTATCTACGCAGAGGTCTAGCTTTCAGTATGGGTTTGATGGGGATTTTATCATTCAAACCACTGCCACGATCAGCTCTTAATTTAATAATCCAGTGGGTTTCATTTGTTTCTTTCTTATTTTTAACATCTCCCATCCAATCTATTTTTTTCCATAACCAGGAAGTGAAATTTGTGTGTGTCCCCTTTGTGAATGACATGTTTAGCTAAAGCATTACTGGTGGTTCTGGTATTAATATTATATATAAGTTTCCTTATCCTATCACGTAGTCTCTGATCAGTTTTGTACACATAGAATGAGCCACAGGTTATGCAGTGGGCTAAACAGACATTTGTAGCGTCACATGTAGCTGCAACATTGAATGTAAATGTCCTATCAAAATCTGGATGATAGACCTGTCCTGTTGGATTTATGTATTCACAAAAGTTACACCTATTACAGGGACTAGTACCCATTCCAAACTCAGTATTTCGGGGAGTACTGCTACCCACTGAATAACATAACCTTCTTTTCAGGAATTTCATACTTTTATATGTAAAACTCATATTGCCAACAATGCCTAATTTCTTTTCATTAGCTGCTAGAATAGGCCAAAACTAAGAAACTGCTTGAACAAAGGATGCGCAAACAATGGTGGGTCAATCATCATGAGCTGCTGAAATTGCTGCAGCATGAATCTTAATGAAAGAGGACAAACTTTGTCCAATAACTCAGTAAGTAATAATGAAGAGACACTCAAATTAGGCTCAGAAAGAAATCTCCAAATTCTGCTGTAAATAAAAAACCTCTTCCAAAAATCATCCTTGGCTTGTCTTGTCTGACCTTTAAGAGCACCTTTGAAGAAAGAGGCAGAGGTGGGAAAGATAATACACAAGAGATTTTTTTTCACATCCACTTTGGGCAGAACCTCTAATCATAGTAATCAAATCTTCTGCCATTTTAAGCATATGTTTCTTAGGCACAGAACTGAAATGCTCTTCTTGTATATACTCATAGGTATGTACTAGGCTAATGGCCCTGAAGCCTTTACAAGCCTAGCCAATAATAGTGCCCTGGCATCACGCCCGACATTAGTTCCCAGGGCCCCTATCACGGAGAGCCACTGGAGTGATCCCCGGGGTGAACTTTCTATTTCCCAACCACTCATCAAGATTTCTCTTGAAGACGGCCAGTGAGGTGCTCTGCTTGACATGTATGGGAAGTCTATTCCAGAGCATGGGCAGTCTCTGGATTATGAACCTGTCCCTCCAGCATGTTCTGTTGATTGTGGTGGAGGCTGAGGTCTCTGGAGCGTGTGGTGCTGAGGGATTGGGATTTCTTTAGATGTAGCATTTTTAACAGAGCTGGGTAAGACATGGCTTTGTAAGTCAAGCAGAGATCGCCTCTTAACAGCTGGAGTTTTTTTTGAGTCTGCCCATGCAGGACATGTGTTTAAGGCCTAAGATCATCTTTGTGCAGTACTTCTGTGGCTTTTCCAGCTGTTGCATGTGTCTAGTGAGGTACATGCCAAATGGGGCATTATACTCTATGACTGGCCTAATGAGGGAAGAGTAGAGAAAGATGATGACCGCTTTCTTCCTGGATGCAAAACCCTTGGTAATGAGATGTGCTACACAGAAGGACTTTCTGACCACAGTGGCAATGTAGTGGTTGAAGGGAGGTTGCTGTCAACCTGTGTCCCTAGATCTCTAATAATGCCTTCAGTGTTCAGTGGGCTCCCATCGATGTGGTAACTAGTGGGAAGTGAGTTTTTCCCAAAGGGGATGACAATGTATTTTTTGGCATTAGGCTTAAGGCCATGGTTTCAACACCAATCACTGGTCTCAGTGAGGCCTTTCTGTAGGATGTCTACATCAGTTGGGGAGTTAATTATGGCTCCCAGCTTGCAGTCGTCTGCGAACTTGGTGAGCCAGAGTACCACCATGTTGGCCTGGACTTCTGAGAAGTAGATGCCAAACAGGAGAGGACCCAGGACCGATCCCTGTGGGACTCAACGGAGTCCGCTACTTTCACACTGTGGGCTCTGTGAGCCAATTTGCAACCCACCTAGTGATATAGGGGTTGATGCCTAGTTTGGTGAGTTTATCTATAATTCCTGAGTGGTGAATGGAATCAAAGGCATTGACCAAATCGAGGTAGGCTGTATGAACTGCCTTGTCCTCATCGACAGCTCTGGTGACTGACTCAAAGAAGTCAACCAGGTTGAGGAGGCATGATCTACCTTTCACAAAACTAAATTGTGTGGGATCTAGAGTTTGGAGAATTTCTATATCTTTGTTAATTAGGTCCATGATGATGCACTCCATAGCCTTACATATCAGACTTGTCAGGCTAATGGAGTAATAATTCCCAGGGTCTGTAGTCGTTTCCCCTTTATGGAGAGGGGATGACTGTAGCAGTGCTCTATTCGGTAGGGACAAAGCCAGAGCTGAGGCTGTGACTGAAAAGGGCACATAGATGTTGGTGCCAGCTCACTTTGTAGTTCATGTAGAACACATCCAGGGATACTGTCAGGTCCCATGGAAGCTGTATTCTTGGCCTTGGACAATGCAGCTTTAACCTGTGCTGCTGTAATACTGGGTGCCCAGCATTCCTCTGGTACTTTGACTGGTCTTTTAGTGGGGATAGAGGGGTAAAGTTGGCACTGAATCTGTCGGCCAGTATGCTGGCAGTATCTGTTGGCGCAGTATAGGAGGTACCATTGGGCAGTAACTCAGATACAACTACAGAAGGCTTTGTGGTTGTTTTTAGTGTCTGCTGCAATTCTGTCTTCATAGCTGGCTTTAGAGGTTTTGATGAGGTATCTCACTTTTTTGATGGCTATTAGTGGCTATTCCAGCATTTCTTGAAAAATAAACAGGTAATCTCACTATATCATGCTTACTGTTGCCCTGCATTTCAGCTTCCATCCCCCTCAATTACATCAGAGAAATAGGGATGTGCCTTCTCTATTCTTTTTTCCTTGACCTCCTGAATAATACGCCTAACTGTGTGTGCTATATCCCCTACTTAAAACTCTATGCTCCAAATCTTGTATTTCCATCACAAAAACCTCATCCTTTTTACATAACCTGGAAATTCTCATAGCTTGTCCCCTTACTATATTATCAAATACATGTGGGGAAGGCATATTACTTTGGTGTAATAAATCATTGCTGTGACAAGCTTTCCTATGCACTTTGGTGCTAACATCCCCTGTTCGAGGCTTGGACACACATGTCCAAACAGGATATATGCTCATACAGATAATCCATGGCAAAGTTCAAAAAGGATGTAACACCGTTAAAACAGAAATTAAAAGCCTCCAACTCTTCTTCTGTGCCTCTCCATATTAAAAAAAAGGTCATCTAGAAACTGTCGGTAGAAGCATACTTGTTTCCTGTATGGTCCCCTCCATTATGGCCCTTTGCTCCTAAGTGGCCATCACCAAGTTGGCACAGCTATTTGCAAAAGATGTGCCCATAGCTACGCCATCCACTTGTAAATAGATGTCCTTCGCAAACAAATATATTGTGTTGCAAAACTGTCTCCATAAGGAGGCATAATAGATCTATATACTTAATGTCATACTTACTATGCTTAACCAAATATTGTTGTAGCATAGTTATTCCACTTTCATTAAGTATTTTCGTAAATAATGACTGAACATCTAAAGTTACCTGAATTAGGTCAACTATGCTGTCTTGGTCTCTAAAGAAACCATAAAAATCATTCAAAAATGTTTTGAGTCTCGTAAAATTACAGAAGTACATTCTAATAAAGGTTTAAACTTTTTATCTAAGAAAATGAAATAGACTCTTGTGCATCAATTTCTCCATAAAACTATCGGTCTTAAAGGAGGGTCAGTGGGGTGTTTATGTATTCTGGGTATACCCTGTATAACTGGAATGAGAGGTTCCTCTATTTTAAATACTTATATAGAAAATACTCAATAGCTCTGGACAGTAAGCTCTCTTCTAGTACATTATTCACTCTATTATACTATCCACTTCCATTTGCGTAATCAGCTTACAAGCTCCCTGTTGATAATCCAGTACTACTACAGCACCGCCCTTATCTGCTGGGCATATAGCAATGGTATTATCTGTTTATAAATTAACAAGTGCCTTATACTCAAACTTAGTCAAAATATTATATATGTACATTCCTTGCATTACAGTTTTTATACAACTCTTCTATGCACATGAATAGTGTATGTCCAAGGAAAAGGGGAGCACGTTTCATCGTCCCAGGAGTCGGAGCAGAACAAGGGTCAAGAGGAAACAGTAAATTGACCAACAGCACACATCAACTATAAAGAAAATAATATGGACAGTCAAGGACAATCCTTGATTTGGAACATTTCTAACAGAGTGTTAACAGAGACTGAAAAAGCAGTACATGAGAAGGGCCTTTTTTCATTCCTTCTCAGAAAGCAACAACAGACTACTTTATTTTGGACTTAAAAGTGTTTTATAAGAAATTTAATGTTAAAGTTGAACTCTGCAAGTATTAAATCTGAAGAAATGTCATTTCAATTTAGCAAACCTAGTACTTACATTCCAATAAATCATCCAGTGCTGGAAGTCTTCGTAAACCTGTGCATAGAAGAGTTGTATAAATGTGAGGAATGTACATATGACATCTAATAATCTAAGTTTGAGTATAAGGCACTTGTTAATTTACAAACAGATAATACCACTGTTATATGCCCAGTAGATAAGGGCAGTCCTGTAGTAGTAATGGACTGTCAATATTACGTTACCAGTATGAGAGGAATGTTGATGGAGAATGGAGTTTATAAGCTGATTACACAAAGGGAAGTGGATAGTAATAATAAACAGAGTGAATAATGTACTAGAAGACAGCTTACTATCCAGAGTTATTGAATATTCCCTATATAAGTATTTTAAAATAGAGGAACCTCTCATTCCAATTATACAGGTTACACCAAAAATACATAAACACCCCACTGACCCTCCTTTAAGACCGATAGTTTCAGGGAGAAACTGGTACACAAAGTCAATTTCCATTTTCTTAGATAAAAAGTTTAAACCTTTATTAGAATATAGTTCTATAATTTTACAAGACTTGAAACATTTTTTGAGAGATTTATATGCTTTCTTTAGGGGCCAAGACAGCATGGTTAACCTCATTCTGTTAACTTTAGATGTTCAGTCATTATTTACGAAAATACTTAATGAAAGTAGAATTAACTATGTTACAACAATATTTGGTTAAGCACAGTAAGTATGACATCAAGTATATAGATTTATGAGGGGGCGTGGCCAAGATGTGCTTAGAATAGCAGCAGTTTTCTTCAGCTCTGTCAGTTTAAAACTTGTATGACAGGAATTTAACAGTAAATCTTATCAGAGAAAGTTATTCTTTTCAGTAATCAATTTTACACAACTAGATCTTGGACTACACACAAAAATTCTGAAGAAATTCTAAGATTTTCCTGTCAAGAATACCTTGGATACTTTATCTTCACTGGCAGCAGAATGGCTACATCTAAAACAGTGCATCAAGAGTCTTCTCTAAAAAAGGACTTACATTCTTTACTTACTAATGTACAAGAACTGTCTACCAAATTGGATAAAATGTATTTAAAGATATATATCTTTAAAAAAGACGGCACAAAACAAATGGAAAAGATACATGAAGATCTGCAACTTCAAAAATCACATATTTCAGGTATTGAAATAGTACTTAATGACACTGACAGTAGAGTACATAAAGATGAAAGTAATATAGACTTCTTAATAAAACAAAATACATACTTGCAATCCAAAGTAGATGATCTAGAGAACCAGTCATGAAGGCATAACATCAGAATATTTGGCTTACCAGAAAATATAGAGGGAAACAATCTGTCAAAATTCCTAACAACATGGATTCAAGTAGTACTAGATTTGCCGGAAGCTTTATCCTATGGTATTAAGAGGGCGCACAGATCATCTGCTTCATCTAAATCTGGTAAGAATAACTCTACTAAGTCTGTAATTGTGAAATTTTTATCTTCCTATGACAAATGACTAGTGCTAAAAACTGCTTGGGCATAAGCTCCCATTAAGCTAAATGACAATACTGTTCGTTTTGATAATGATTATTCTCCAATAGTGATAGCAAAAAGAAAACTTTTCCTACCCTTAATCAAAGAACTAAAAAGGGCACAAATAAAAACCCATCTACTACTTCCGGCCAGGCTTAAAATCTTTCTACAAGATGGTATCAAAACATTTGAAGATCTGGATTCAGCTCTTACTTTTATTAAATCCAATAACACAACTGAAAACCTTGAAGACATGGAATGGGCTAGTGCAAGTCTTAAAAGATTAGGAGAAAATGACAGCTGGAAATCAGTTGAAAAGAAAAAGTTAAAGAAATAAAGAAATACACCTTTAAAACAACACTTTGAATCTAAACATAAGGACTTTACAGTAATCTTATGGTCACAACAGCATGTAAGTGTAACATTTTCCCCCTTTTTTATATAATCCAATTATCAGTGATCTCTGTGTGTACCTGTTTTATAGGCTAGTAATATAAATATGATAAGTTTGGTTATATTTTAGTTTTCTTCCTTTTTTTTTTGTTCTCTCTCTTACTCCTTTTTTTTTGTTTTTTCTTTTAACACTTTCAATGTATTTATATACATAGTTAATGTAACTGATATTCAATTGGTTTGAATGAATGGGAGTGGGAAAAGAAAAATAACTGAAGGATGTTTAGAAGAATGGAGGGGGCTTGAATGTAGCTTCCACAGAGATATACAAGTTGTTGGAAATCTCTGAGCTATAATGTATAATGCAGGCTTGGAGAAATATATACTAATATAATATTGTTGGTGAACAGGGTCATTTTTTAATGATATAAATGTATTAGTGATTGAATGCATAAACTAGATAAGCACCAAAAACTGCATTTACATTATAACATGTTGAATGCAGTCCCAGCGCGATTAGCGCTTTTTCTAGCATATTTTTTCACTTACTGGTTTTTAAAGTCTTCCACACAGACACACGAGTCTAAAAACCAGCAAAAGCAAGCACTAACTGTCCCTGCTTTCATCCTAGATTACTTTTTCCCCCTCAAAACCAGTTCGAGAAGCTCCGAACAAGCAGATAAAGAAACAGCCCGATTACATCATCCTCGTCTGTGCAACTCCTGTTTCTGTGAACTCTGAACCTCTAGGAAAGTCGCACAGACTTCTTAGAATGTTAAAACGTGGTTTCACCACAAAAAGCATCTAATACACCGGTGAAATCTTTAAACATTCAAAAATGGTGCACTACATATAAATTACACTCAATGCATTAATGGTCATTGTTTGAAGTGTTCCCTGCATACATGTGTGTGTGTGTGTGTGTGTGTGTGTGTGTGTGTGTGTGTGTGTGTGTGTGTGTATATATATATATATATATATATATATATATATATATATATATATATATATGTGTGTGTGTGTGTGTGTGTGTGTATATATATATATATATATATATATATATATATATATATACGCGG